>NW_008824234.1:2169752-2247493 GCF_000699105.1 Pygoscelis adeliae | reverse complement strand
CTCTCGACATGCCACTGAATGGCAGCACAACCATCTGGCATATCAATTAATCCTCCTATTTTTGTTACACCTGCAAATCTGCTGACGGTGTGCCCTGCCCCATCATCAAAGCCATTAATGAAGATGTTAAGCAGTACTGGCCCCAGTATCAACCCCTGCAGTCTAAAAACTAAATAATATATTTTTAAATGCCTACATGCATACTTGAATTCCATGCTTGTCATCTTCTCAAAATATTTTTTGATAAAAATAAATTAAAACAGTAAAATAAAACCAGTGAAATAAAACAGTCATAAAGATGACTTTTAAAAGCCACTAAGGTGCAGTTGCAAGTTAAAGCTCTAAAGCAGAATAATATGTAAGGTATATCCCTCTATTTTCCTCTTTGTCAACGAATTGATAGTAGAGCAAACACATTATTCCATATGAGTGATGCCCCCTAGCCCTATTATTCATACACAGTTATACAGAAAATCTCTTTGCTAAATCCAAACTAACAGTGTTCAACCTCAATCCTTTGTATTGTTTCTGTATATGCAGTTACTGTGCAGTATTTCAGGCTCAGGTAGCCAGCTTACTGTCTCATTATTTAGATGGCTGTTGTTGAAAAAACAGTGTTATTTGAGTCACATAATTCCAATACAGGATTTCACAAATGCAAACTCACAAATCCCACAAATGCAGTTATCTCATTGCTTCTGCACTCGGAAACTGCCATCCATCTAAGAACTGCAGATAAGAGAGTAGCTTTAGATTTCACCTAAGGTAATCATCCATAAATTTGTTATCACTTCACTCCTCTTCATGAAGCTTGAGAGCTGACAATCTGAGGAGATGAATGGGAAAAATCCACACAATGTCCAAATTTATTCGATCTCATTCAAATTCATTTGATTTCATTCAAATTTATTTGATCAGGTTGTTCACAAAGGAAGGCAAACACCTATGCTGGTGCCCATTGTGCCCCATGCTCTGATTCAAACAAGTTTAAGAACACATCAGGGAAATGACCACATCAGGTCAAAGATATACACCGCTGTTTCCTTCACCTCTGCACCTGCTCTTTCCTAGACGTCTGTTCTCAGCCACACTTAGAGACACTCCCAAAGGAAACTCCCAACCTCCAGAAATTTGTGGCTCACAGATTTCTTTGGATCTTTCTGATGTCTTTACATTTAATATTCCTCATGCTTTTTTTTCCTTCCACGGATTTATGTAGTTCAGCTACTTTTTGAAGTTGTCATTTTTTGGCCTGCCTAATAATCCACAGCAAAGAGATCCACAGCTTAACCATACTTTACTTGAGGAACCTTTCTACTTTGTTCTGAACCTGCTTCTTGCACATTTCATTTTATACTGCCTAGTTCTTGCTTAGAAAAGAGACTGAACTACTGGCTAGGTACAAGGTCACAAGAACTCATGACCAACACTGTTTTAATTACCTCAGCAATACATTGTGCTCATTATCACACTAAACAATATTTGTATTTAATGAGAAAGTCAGGATTTCAAGATCTGAGTACAGTTGCTTAGCAGTCCAAGGACTAGTAAACACAATTTTGGCAGAGACAGTGGCAATATTCCTTCTACTAACAAAAAAGTAGAAATTCATGGGTAAATACTGGTTTTTGGCCTGTTACAATCCTAGATTAATCAGTAATTTTGTGTATCTCATTAGTAATGTTAGAGATGTTATCATTATTTGCATGCCTTAGAACTCCTATATAGCAACATGACATGTTAAACACTGTAGGACAACTGGCCCATGCACGGACCTTTTATATGCATACAGATTGATGTCTTTAAAGGTTTATGTTTTATTACTAAGTCTTCCTATACTCACTGCAGCTCCCCACACAGACAACAAGCAGAGGGTAGAAGCTGCTGGCACAATGCTGCAACTCTGGCAATTCTTAGTTGGAAGCTAAATTTCTAATCCTCAGGCTGCTTTCAATTATATCAAGATAGGAAATAGCATGGAACGGCTCCCAGGATAAGAATTTTATAAGTGGTTCCATAAAAGCCTGTCCCCACCCCCTGGCAATAAATAGAGAATATGGCCACACTGAGAGTCCAGCCCCCTTCTTTCCTGAAAATGCAAGGACAGCTGTAAATGACAAAAAAACAAATTTAATATTTTCATGTAATGAAGATTATCAGCTGATTTACCAACAAAAATAACTACATGAACATTCTAAAATTCCTCAGGTTTTGTCTTGGTAATTAGATTTCATCAGAGCCCAGCAAAGATGGACAAAAGAGAAGATGCTGTGAATCCCGTACTTCAGGGTTTGCGGCTGTTACATATATCGCTAGGAAGTCAGCAATGCTTGCAGCCGTCAGGACTCCTGCGGTTCACAGTTCCTGGGTGTTACAAGCTCCATCAGGCAGCCGGCAATGCTTCGAGCTGACGTTAATCACCTACTTTGGGGTTCACAGCTGTTACAAGCAGTTCCAGCAACTTGGCGGTGCTAGTAACAATTTATTTCACTTAGCAACAAATGCTGGCATATGGGTGTTGCTTATAATTTCTAAGGAGCTTTTTGCCAATGCTATTAGCTTCCAGAGTCAGCTGGGGCTACAGTAATGGGAGATTTAAGACATTTTAAGAATATTTCTAACAGTGGTGCCTAACAACAAAGAGTACCTTTGGCTATAGTAACTGTGCATACAAACATCGCTAATATGTTGGCAACTTTCCTAATTATAACCAAGTGCCTGATGCTACCTACAGCTGTGGAAGCATTAGTCAGTGCTTCAAAACGCTGCTGCTATGTCAACAACATGTATAGAGTTTAACAAGTAATTCTTACAATATCAGGAGATATTCTGCCAGAGCTCTGTGCTGCAGCTAAGTCCCTCAGCAGGGTATATTAGCTCAGGCTCAGCACTGTGCTAATAAAGTCACACAGGTTTTGAGCAACGTGAAAATATTGAAAGCTACACCACCGAGAACACAGGATGCCGAGAACACAGAAAGAGGCTCTGCTTCTGAATACTGAAAAAAGCGTTTAACACAGCCCAGAGTCTGAGTAGAAGATTTTAATTCAGACATCACTGATGTTATTCGTGAAGATGTCTGTAGATTATTTTTTTTTTAAATCTGAATTAAAAATAAAAAGGAAAATGCTCAATGCCTTATAAACAAGTTGTGGATTTGCTTATTAAGACATTGATCATGTCTTAATAAAGAGATGTTCAAGGAAATATTAGAGTGAAATTAGTCTCAAAATCAACATAATATGAAAGCTATATTGTAATTCAACCCCTGAATCCTGTAATATAGAAGTGTATTTTAACATTATTCTACTACAGAGTAGGAAAAAACCTGCCAAATCCTTCCTTAACTTCAGGTTTCACCATATCTGCAAATTCCACTGGAGAGTTTTTGAAAATGTTTTATTTTTTTTATTGGTAGAAGACAAACTTCTCTCAAAATTAAAGAATACCTGTGAAATTATTTGTATCAACTCTTCTTAATAGAACAAGTGTATTACCTTTAATTTCCTCATTTCATTTTGAAAATGTTTAAACATTTTCTTCTACAATTCTTTGGTTCAGCTTGGTTTGCATTTTATGTGCTACACATCTAAATATGTGATATTAACTAATGCTTTGAGATGCATTAAGGTATCTTATAAAAAACATGTCTAAAGGTAATTTTTATTTTTTAAATTTTGGATAGGTGTTGAAGTACACAATTTTACTGCATAACTGACTCTGTTTTCAAGTTTCTTTTTTTTCACTGCTGAGTTCTTCATAAACATAAAGGGCAAATCATGCTAAACCAGTCAGATCATCTTTTTTGACAGAGAACAAACTTCGTACCTGAAGGAGAAACAAGGGAAGCCACACATCTTGTTTTTAACAAGGCTTTTGACACTATCATATGACATTTTCTGAGCAGGCTAACAACTATCCTAAGCAGGCTGAACTACTATTCAGTTGGTATATAACTAGCTAGAAAACTACAAAAGAAAATTAGCTACAAAAATTTCATAGGATGTCATATCATCTACTCCAGTTTCATACAGTCTATTCCAGTTCTGCTATCTTAAGGGACCGAATGATGAAGTAACATGTAAGCTATTACACTTGCAGATAACAGTTCAGAGGGGATCCAAGATACAAAAATGCAGTTGTAGAATTCAGAACAATGGTAAATGAGAGAAACACTCTGGAAAAAACAGGATGAAATTCAGTAAGAAGAAATGAAAAACCTTTACACATTTAGGAACAGTGAAACCCACCAAATTAAAAAAAGGTCAAAAACCAACTTGTTAGTCTTGCATGGGGAAAAAAAAAGATCTGAGCATGTAATAGTTCACAAGGTTGAATATGAATCGACAATGGAATTCTGCAGGAAAAAGGGCCTGCTGTTGTGTATGAACCGGAGTGTTATCTGTACTCCAGTGGGAGTGGAGTTTGTCATCTACTGCTGATATATGTCAATACAGCAGCTGAGTCTGAGAACGTATTGTTGTTATGAGTACCAGAAAGAGGAGAGGTCAACCATTTCTTTTGTGCTTCTTTCCAGAGGTTATGCACAAGATCAACCCAGAAGCTCCAAGTGATACAACTACTGACTTAAAAAGCAGCCATTTTCAGTTGGTGGCATATAGTCAGTATAATCTGCCTACTGCAATACAAAATTAGACCTTGATCATTAAACCCCATTTCAGCAATTGCAGGATACCATGTAGTAAGAAGAATCTAGACAACATGTGCTCCAATAACCCAAACCCACAAAATATTCCCTTCACACTTTATTAAACTACTTGTTGTAGTAAAACCCTCAACAAGACAGCAATGATGTGCCACCAAATGAGAGCATAGAAAGATGAGAAACATTGTCAATGCCCTTGACCTACATAGAAACAGGGAATCTATTCTGTGAAACTCCTAATGACCTTTGTTAGAGTTGTTGAATCCAGTGGCCCAACAGAGGCGAGGCTGCCACAGCTCTGTGCCCCCAGGTCTAGCCAGTAGCGAGGCTGGGCAGGTATTCCCCATAGGGAATAAACAGATACACGTATACACATGCACATGCACACATACACATGGCCAGCCACACAGATGAACACAGACAAAAACCACAGTGCTCGCAAAAACACAGACAGCACCGATGAGCTCATCCTGTTTCCCTTTCTGTCTGGCCAGGATGAAAGTGCTTTAGTGGAAAATGTATATACATATACACAACATGGACCCCTCCAGTAGCTGGCCTTAGACAGTCTGTCCAGCAGCTGTCCCTGGACACCCAGGTCTCCCCAGCTGCTGGCACCTGGACATACAAGCCCCTGAGACCCACAGCCCCGCTCCAGTTGCTGGTGCTCAGGCACACAGGTGCACACTACGGGTCTCTCCAGCCACTGACCTTAGACCCGCAGCTTACCCAGTAGCTTTCCCTTGGGTCCTCTGGTCTCCAGGGGACTCAGGCACAAATGCACCCATGCAAAGGGGTCTCTCAGCTGTCCCCCAGGTCCCATGGTCTCTTTCATAGCTGGTTTTGGCTTCTTGGTCCCTCCAGCAGCCAGCTCACAGAGCCTCTGGTCTCTCCGCTATCTGGCCCAGACTTCTGGCTGCTTCAATACCTGGCTGCCAGGACTCTTATGCCGCTCATCAGCTAGTCTAGCTTGACATTTGCCAGTGTTCGTACACTGCATACATACCCGCGCTTGCTCCAGTTTCTGGCACTGCAGACACATGGGCCCTGTGAGTCATGGTCCCCATGCCAGCTGCTGGCACTTAGACCTCCTTACACACAGATGTGCACAAAGTAGAGAGCCCTCAGCCAGAAAACTAGTTAGAAATGGAGTTTAATGAGAAGACAGGACAGGCTGCAGTGATCAGGCACAGGTCATGACCAGAGAAGTGTATTGACCAATAACCTGTTTGCACACAACCAGCCTCTTTTAGTCCCTTTCCCCACTGTTTTCCCATGCTTGTTCCTCCCCAATTCACCGAGATCCCTTTCTCTTTTTCCCTGCTTGCCTTCCCTCTAAATATCCCATAATAAGTCTCGCATAATCCCAAGACACTCTTCCCCTGCAACCCATAATGATTCCCACACCCTATAGGCAGTAACCTTCCTCTTTTCAAAGGTGGTCCCAAGACCCTCTCCCATTGACTGATCTTGGTGGGTCTCACACTTGGACAATGGGGCCCATCACCCTCTTGCAGCAGACCTGTGAGTAGCTGGGTCAGGGCGCTCTGTTTCCCTGATAAGCTTCTGGGGTTCCTTCATCTGCCATTGTCCCTCTGCTCCTTTGTGCTTGTGGAGACAAGCCTTTTCTCTCATACTGTAACAACTCAAAGAAGTGGGCTATGGCTCACATAGCAGAGGAGTAGAGCAAGGGGAGGGAGTCACCACTAGCCTGAGGTGGCAGACTTGTGATCCTGATCCCAACAAAGACAGCCACCTGCACTCATGAGCAGGACACACCAAGTGACAGAACTGCTTACTAACAGGAATACCATCATGCCTTGCCCAACCCTCTGTATCTTTCTGTAGCCAGTTTCCAATGCTTAAAAGTAAGGCAATAAACAAATAAATGAACAAGCAGAAAAAAAACAAGTTATTAATCTTAGAGGTTGAAATCCTTCCCGGTCCTTAAGGGCATCTAGCAGAAAACCTTAAGTAATATGATTATTTATGTGATATTCATATAATAATTGTCCAAATCACCACAACCAACAGAGCTCAAAACCTCTTAGCCCCTCCTGGGTTTACCAACCAGTCAGACATTCGATGACTCATCCTAAGCCTAGCTGTTTCACCACAAACTCTCTACGGTTTCTCGCACTTTCCCTATATAAACACAGTAACACAGTCTACACACAGCCATTAAATATTCCTTATCTCTCTGCCCCAACCACCTCCTTTGATGTAGACTGTCCCAGAGCTTCACTCTTTGGACGTTTAGAAACTTTTTTAAAACCTTCTAATCTAAATACTTTATGAAAGAAGTATTTCTTTCATTTTATGAAAGAAATATTCTTCCTCCTTGATAACTAGCCTCAAAGCTAGTTGGAAAAGATTCATGTACTCATCATCATTTCAGTAAGCAAGTTATGACATTTTTAATCTCTTCCCCCAAAATACATCTTCTGTTCTCTTATTCACCTCTTCTGGGCTGTTCCAGTTTAAATTCTGTGAACATTTTGGCCAGATTTTTGCAGAATATTCTAATGATTTAATGAGGTATTACCAATGTCTTCTACTATGGTACTAATTGTTTCCTGTTCCTATCAAGAACCCCTTGCTATGACAAAACTGGATTACCTTTTACATACACTTCACACTGGTGGTCTGCAGTCATAGATGGTTCAAGCCTCAAGTCTGTAGCAGAATTTTTTGTTATTAGTTTCAAAATGCATGATT
Source organism: Pygoscelis adeliae (assembly GCF_000699105.1). Taxonomy (NCBI): domain Eukaryota; kingdom Metazoa; phylum Chordata; class Aves; order Sphenisciformes; family Spheniscidae; genus Pygoscelis; species Pygoscelis adeliae. The sequence goes on along the minus strand of NW_008824234.1, from coordinate 2,240,109 downwards.
TTGCACGCTGAGTCCTTCCTTGTTGTTTCTATTGCTCCTTTCAAAAGTGCATGTCTTTCCTCTGGAACTGAGCGAGAAAGTTCTCTTCAGTAATACAAAACGCAACAGCTTTGACAAGAGGATATGTAACTTCCCCCAAACTGTTGAACCGCCAACACGCTGATGGCTTAGGGGGTCTTTGTGAGAAGGTGATAGATATGGGTTTGAAATCCTTCAGAAGAAGGAGGGCAGTAAATCTGCATATAGCATGCTTATGATTCCCAACAGTTTTAAAGAAGATGTGTGTCTGTGTGTGAGCAGAGGGGAGGAGTAATAACAGGAAACATTGAGGTACGTTGGACAAACTTATTGATACGCATTGCTTCTGTGGAGGAAGTGTAATTTATTGGGATGGTCTACGTAATGTTGCATTTTGGGGGATATTCTGATTTATCCGTTTTTGTTCTTTACTACAGAGTATAAATACAGCAATAGACTGATGTGATTGGTGTGTCCTTTTATCTTATATTTATCTTTTATAAGGAAATTTATAGAATATTTAGCTTTGTTAATATGCACTTAATCATGGTGCTAGGTAAAATTCATTGATTTTGCCTGATAAAAAAAGTTATTTTCTCCCTTAATTTAGTTGAAACAGTGAGATTTTACAGAAATACTGAAAATTTTTACTGTTGGAGGTATTTTTTTTTTTTTTAAATCTTTTTGTTTTACTTTTTCTAAGTCTTTCTAATTTGGCTGCTAATAATTTCTTTCAGCAGTATAATCATGAGCAGTAGTCACTGAAGACAACAGAAGGTACAACAGAGACAAAGATGAGTAATTTTTGGTACTAATTAATTACAAATGACCAATTAGAGGATCCATTAATTTCATTTTGTGGCACCAAATCAAATGGCCTGTGTGTAAAATGAGAAGTGTTTCTTGCAGGGGCAGGAAAAGAACCAGGCCATTAGGGTATAATCTGTTAGCTTTCACAGGCACAAGTCCTAGCAACGATAAAAAGAAATCTATCTAGCATTCAGTGGCAAGATCTGTCCCAAATTTGCCTAATTGCTTTGTAAGTACTATCGAGACAGGAAATGTAGCTGCTGCTGCAGTTGTAAAATGAAAGGAAGAGAAGGAAGATGGTTATTGAGTCTATTTTTAAGTATGAAAAATGCACTCACGTAGTGCAATGATGCAGACATTCAGACACACCAGAATGGAAATATGAATAGTACAGTGAAAGAACTGGCTTGTGTTACATTTCAAGATAATGACAACCACCCTAGACCTACACATTATAAAAATGCAATGGCTGCATAGCTTATAAGGTTTAAAGTTTAGTGGAAGTATCCTGCAGATAATATTTCATGTGTAAAATATGCTTTTGAGAATTTTGTATTACATCACAGTTTAAGAACCAGAGCGCTACTGTCCTGTGAGTTCACATAACTTAAATGCTGTCAATACTTTCCTGAGGTCCCTTTAGCTGGAGAAACAACTGACCATACTGATATTGGCCCTTCTAAACAAAAAGCGTGCACTGTAACTTTTATTTTAGGTCCTATTATAGTGACAGAAACTTAAAAAAAGTACCCCTTCAAGACCCAGGTAGCCTCAGAAGAGACAACGTATCTTTTTTCATTACAAGAGGAGAAAAAGCACTGTAAGTACACCAGGGTCTGGCAATCCAGTTGTATATGGGTAGTCCTGAAATGCCAAGCTATGACAACAGCGATGAACTTTATCACAGAGCTAATCCCCCCCCGAATGGATGGATGGGACATGGCACTGATGCAGCGTAATGCCAGCGAAGCATATCCAATTACAATTCAGAGGGGCTTTTAAACAAAGGGGAACTGTCTACTGAAGATAGGTCATAATCTCCGCAGGGCTACATAGCAAAATGCTTCTTCTGAGTGGTTTACCTGGGATGAATCTTGACTGGCATTGAAAAAACAGGTATTTATCTTTAACAGAAGTATTATCTAAAAGAAGCCATATTAGCAGTTAACCTATTACAATGTCTACCACTGCTGATGGAGATAAACAGGTAAAGAAAAAAAAACCCTCAGTAATTTTTACAGTACTACCAATATCAAGCATTTAAAACCCACTTGTTCCCTTCCTCAGTTAAAATAAGATTAAAAAGAAATCACAGTGGCATTATCTTTTTCCCCCCTCCATTCTATGAGGTTCATAGTTCAAGCTTGACCTACTCATTTAGGGGGAAAAAAAGAAAAAGATAATTTATTTTTGTAGGGAGTATGGAGATTCTTGCATAACAACAATGCAGGAACCGAGGCATTAAGTAAAACACCAAATATCACAAATGTTCCAACTGAATCTTGAGGGCTGACAGCTCTGTTCAGTCCATGCCTCCAGGGCCAGTGGCAGCTGACAAGCTGGGGCTGAAAATGAGGGAGTTTGTGTACGAATGAGGATCTGATGATATGTACCCACTGACTAGCTTGTGGGTGATGACTCAACTAAGTTTGTTAATCACTTACTAAGAATAAGACCCTAATTAACAAGTTAGTGTGAATGTGGATTTATGGCTTTCCAGCAGTCACCGTATTACAAACCTAATGTCTATGTTTGAATAAAAAAAAAGACTATCTTTAAAAAAGCATAGTTTTTTTTCCCTTGGCTAAATAATAGAATTCCACTGCAAGTTAACTCGTACCTTCCTAAATCACTTACCTAGATTTCAGAGAGGTATCTTAATTAAATTAAAAGAACATCCCTCCATGGATGGTTATCCTATTTGTGAGCTCACCGAACCAGCAGGTTGAATCCTGCAGGGCTGGCAGATAAAAGAGGCTGCTTTCTTCACACCTCCCCAGATCCTGGATCCGTCAGTGGCTCTTTCAGATTCAATCACAAATTATTGTAATTTCAAAGTAATTCTAACAGTCCTCAAGGCTCTGCTGGGGTAGCTGGAAATCACAGCAAAGTGGAAGACCCTCAGTCAGGAACCGTTCACTGCTTCTCCTCATTTACAGTGTCCTCAGAAGTGTTACCATGAGTTGGGAGACGCGGGAATAACAGACACAGATTCCTTCAGATTAGCAGTTCCTAATCCTATTGTGCAGCTATATGGACCAGAACACGTATATGGCCTTTGGCTTTCAGTAGGCAGCACATGAGAAGAGTCAGTCGCCTCAGAACATTCATTTGTGTAACTGTCAGTAGCCAGAGGGAAACGGCAAGCAGGAAAGCAGGTATGAAACTCTGCCTTTCTGCCAAGATTACGTCTACCCTCTGTGTAAAAGCCTAGTGGCCAGGATTTCCAGGATGTATGCCTCTCTTTAATTTCAGGTGTTCACATCATCCTCTCCCACCATCCAGGATATCACCACAATCACAAGACCACAACTACACCAGGGAAGGGCACACTACTTGCACCACGCAGCAAAAGGTCATCACAAGCCATGCAAGGCATTCATACCTCCCTTTCTTGGCCCAATCTCCTCCTCTTGTTACATCTTGGAAGAAACTGTGGAAGCCACTGCATTTCATAATAGGCCTGACCACACTGATGTGGCACAGATGCTTTCACAACATGACTTCTGGTCACTGCTGTCAGGAGATTTACGAAAAAATCGGGTTTTAGCAGGAACCAGGTGTTACACCACTCAGATTACAGCAGTTCACGCATGCGTACAAGCAGAAGTGTCGGTGCTGGCAGAACTTTAAGTTAAGTTGGGACGTGCCAACTAACTATAGGCAGAGCCCCCATGAAAATTCAGCTTCTACAGCTTTTGTTTTAGGTGCTGAAATCCTTCCTACATCCAACATTAGATGCACACACTATCCCATCAAATTGTTGTAACAACTTATTTCATATCATAAGTGGCTTTCTGTTGCCTGGGGAGAGTTTATCAGCTAACTAGTTATGCAGAGGGCAGAGAGAGAGGTTTGGCCACTAACCCTCCATTTGGTTTGTGGCAGGCATTTCCACAGCAGCTGGTTGTGATCTTAAAACTAGAACCACAAATTCACGTGGTGATTAAGACGACTGAGGAAAACAGTAGCTTTATAAATACTCAGCAGAACGTACACTAATACATCTTCCACTGGAGGATTTCAGTCTTTGCCACTGCAATGCTCTTCTGTGCCTAAGAGAAGTTTGGGAGGAACACAGAATACCACACTTGCTTGAAAAAAAGTTAGCTGATATTTCTAATATCACTAAAATTAAGTTTAAGCTTATTTTTGTCCATTTAATGTCTCAGGTACTGCTGGAAAGATCCACAGAGATTCTGGCTTAATAGACTTAAAACAGATCCATATAGAGATGCGTGTATGCTGACTGTCAGTATAAAAGCTACAGATAACATCACCTGAAAAATACGTCTAGGAGGAAGCAGACGATTTCCACCCATTGGAGGAAGAGGACTATACCCACTAAATGAGACACAGGAGGAAGAAATGATAACCTAAGAACCAAGATAGTGTAAGGAGGATACTAGCTGGTTTTATAAATGCTATAAAAAGGGTAAAGATGGAGTAAAGAACCTGTTGTCTTGCCAAGAGGGATTTGTTTGTATTTCCTTGCTGTGAATGGGAACTTGGTACAGCACACAAAGCAGAAATTGCTTGGGAGATAATCAGAAAAAATAATTTCTGAAGAACGCTAGTCAGTGGTTGCAGACTTCCTGTTAAAGGCGGCTAGAGGTTTAAAAAGTATTTTTCCATGATGAAAAAAAAATTCATTGCACATATGCATCTACAGAAGAAAAAGAAGCTAAGGAAGAGCCTTTGAACAAGCAATAGCAGGAACGAGAGGAGGGGAATGAAGTCAGGTACGGGAGGATGATGTAACAGGAGCCAAGTCAGAGAATCCTACAGCGGGCTGGAAGGGACCTAAGCTCTTCTGGCAGACAGACTGCTCCATTTCCTTAGATAATCTGACAAACACTTAATAAAGTTGGAAAGTTGTTCCTGAAGTCTGAGCTGAATCTTCTTCACTGCAGTGGAAGAAAGATCCTGCCTCTGCTCTCTTCCTCCTGGCAGTCATCTCCTTCATGCTTGAAGCTTGTCTCCATTCTTCCTTCCCACCCCTCCTTGAATAAGTTCAGTCCTTCTGGCCTTTCTTTGCAGGTCAAGTTTTCTGGACTAATTCTCATCGCTCGCCTCTGAGCAAGTCACCTTCAAGTGTCATGCTCAGACATGGACACAGGCTTTACCGGGCTTGAGTGCTTATCCCATTGTCACATTTCCCCTTGCACTTCTCCCGTTGGTCAGAGAGCTGAGCTAATTCTCTGGGCTTTATTATGTTGTTTCCTTTAGGAAGGTAATGACAGCGTCAAAATTCAGACAGCCCTTGGCGGTTCAAGTTGTACTAACTAGCTGAATACAGAACAACAGAGCTGAAGAATCTCATGAACTTGTTACTTTCTGGACTCCTCAAGGACATTCTTCCATGTTTCTTCAAAAGCTAGTGTGTTTCTTCCTGTTCGTTGGCATTTCTGTTCCCATTTTTAAATGCTTCAAATTCCAGAATCGCCCTTTCTGTCAGAGAAATTGGCAAACCAGAGAAAACTTCCCAGTGGCCACTCATCAGTAAGCAAAGCTAACTCAGAGGGACAGTGAGGTTGTGCTGTATTTCTGAGCGCAGCTATGAGATATCAGGAGATGAAGATTCTGCGGGAGATTTCTATTTCTTTTTATGCCACTGCTACTCCACTGCTGTTTTTGTCTGCGTATGGGATTATTGCTTTAACTACTCAATAGCCTTCAAACACAGAGCATACTTACCAAATCAGCAGACAGCACAAGGTAAAGATGGGCTGTGAGCAAATTAAAGGTCAAAATTAGAACTAATAAACAAAATCTCAACAACTTGAAGAAATAGCTTGAAAAAAAATCAGGAATTCAATAGAAATATGGGCAAGATATCATATTTGCAGGCAGAAATAATCACCTGCACAAATGTAAAATGGGAAATGAGTGTTTTTTTAGAAAAGAACATTGGTCCAGTTTCAGGAACGACACTTCAAGTAGCCTGTGGGTGTCCAGAGACAAGCATGAGGAATGACCAGAGGTCCAGAAAACAACACCTTTAGGGAAAAATTAGGGTTTAAACTTGCTGAAAAGAGACGGTGTATCTGATAGGAGTTTTTAAGAATATAAAAGGTTTCTTTCATAAAGACAGTGAGAATAATCTTTACTCTTTTTCAAAAAGAAAGAAATTATGAGTTTAGATTGCAGCAAGAAAGATTTGGGTTAGATTTGTTGAAAAAAAATCTGCTAGCCAAGTATTGGAGAAGGCAGGTTGCACAATCATGATTTTGAAACGGTTTAAAAACAGATTAGTAAAAGAACTTTGCCGGTAATGATACAGATAGAATTTCTTTAACTCAAAGTCCTTTCCAACTAGGATTGCCACGGTGACAAGATAATGATTTCTGATTTTTTTTCTCTATTGTGATTATTAATTTAAATTTGGAAATAAAATTAAATTTTATTAAAGACTGAATATTGCACTGTTTATATAGACCCAATGGCTTGCAAAATTAATCAGAAACTAAAGTGCCCAAACAGCAGAAAAATCTTGGGTTTCTGACCAAGCGAATCCAGCGCTATCTTTCAGGCCTATGCCTGAAAGTTCAGGATGATTACTAACCCAGCCTGAAAATTTTGTTTTATCACTATGCCCTAATTAATGCCCCATACAGACACTCTGCAGCCTATTCTTTGAGCTGGGAAGCAAACTTGTTGTATCTTTAGGAACTAAAAAAATTAAAATTAGAAACTGGTAAATGAATAGAAACAAACATACTAAATATGAATAGAAAGTTGAATAAGAAATCATTTCAACTGATTCCATTCTGCACCTGATGTAATATAGGAGTATCAAAAAAAAACCCCCCTCAATCTCCTACTTCTACAATTTCAAATATTGTTTAACCTGCATTTTTGCATTTTTTCTTGTCACATAAATTGTAGGCAGAAAGCCAGTCAAATATTATATCTTAAAATTAAAATGACAGATGTATGAAGATTTATATTTTTATCACTTCTATTTCTAAGCATAATCATTCTGACAGTATATGAAGCACAATTTATAAGCCTGTTTAATGTCTATAAAAAATTATATTTTGTTTTCCCCAACAGTGGAAGCCCATACTGAATACACAGTTTACAACCTTTGGGCAGCAGTTTTAATTATCTACACCCTTCAACTTTTGGCAGCATTCAACAAATTTTGCATTCTCTAGGTTTTCTTTCTGTATCACTGGATACGTCAAACTACTTCTAAAAGAACTGAATGTTTACCGATACTCAGAAAATATACAAAAGAAGCATGTTTATGATGAACAACAACACAAACGTCTGAAAACTTGTTTTAATGGACAAGTCCCAAAATGATGGGAATCAGGCTACAGTTACCTGATTAGATAGAAGGCACTTCTGTATCTCAGCAAAGCGAAGGCACATTCCCCTTGGTCAGAAGCAGAACAGCAGGCTGGGGACTTTTTTTCGCTTGTTTGTTTTGTTTTCAAGATATTGAAAAAGTCAGTCTATCCCAATTTAAACATGACACAAGGACAATACTAAGAGCAGATGCTAACTGCCATCAGTTTTAAAGTACCTAGCAAGCAATAACTGGTTACTCTTTAACTGGATATATAATAGGTTAAAAAAAGAAAGACTGTGTCAAATATTTCCTTCAGCTTCCAGTTTTTCACATCTGAATTTCTTTTTAAGCAAGAAAAAGAATAAAGAAGACTGCTACCAACATGGCTTTAATATGATTGGCAGTCACAGCAGATACACCCAACCAAGTATCCTAATTGCTGCATATTTGTTTAAATACATTACCCAATGTAATTGGTCTTACAGAACGTATTTATCTAAATGTGCAAAAAGACAGATTTTTCTTTAATGCGTTTTTATCTGATGGTGTAAGACAAGTTATTTTTTTAAGTGGTTTGGAATTAACATGCGTGTTTTACTTTCCCATCTGCCTGCAGGCGTGAGTTGGCATTTGCTCTACTGCAGTGTCTGTGGTAGCCTACTGAGTTGCCATCAGGACTGCATAGGATGTTATGTCACGTCAGGCCAATAGTAAATGCAACCAGATTTTTAATTAAAAATAGCAAAACCGAAGATGATACTTGTATAAATGTATACAAAATGAATAAACACATATACAAAGAAATAATCCATTGAAGCACAGTCAGGGCTTTTTTGGTGTTTCTGGGGGGGAGTAGCATAGGTCTCTTCATTTTTCCTGTCAATCTTTTTGTTCATGTTTGCTTTTTAAATACATTCTCACTAAAACTAGTGGACAAAAGTAATGTTGTCTGTCAGTTAAGGCTGATGAAGTACACTGTCCATAAACCCCATGCTCCATTTTCCTTATGGGGTAGCCTTTTGTGATTCTATTTCGTTAATGCCTGCCAATGTACTTGATATTTTCAACAACTAACAGCAAAATATATGTTACTTCACAACATGCCACATTTCCCAAGACCTCATATTCTTTGGCATAAAACTCTCTAACAGGATCAGTATATTTAACTTTCAGGCATCTTATGATTTGGGAAATTTTTCTGCCAAAAATGACTGCCAAAGTCACGCTAAAGGCTTTGCTTTAGCCTGCCAGTTTGATGCATATGGGCCACATATTGCTTTTGATATTTGTCAAAGACAGATCCTTCTGTGTGTTGTCATTAGCTACTGGTGAAGCAAAATAAATGTCTGCAGAAATTATGTATAGATACATACACATAACACACACACAAGAGTCCAACACTGCAAACACTTTATAAACACCAATCCCTCATCATTAAAGTACAATAACACTAAGCACTGAAGGTCACCATATGCCTGCACTTTGTGCTACACCATGACTAAAAATGCAGTGCGTTGATGGAGTCTTTGCTGCCTGTGACACCTATCCCTGAAAAGACTGCAGGAAAAATGTGTGTACTTGTTTTCCTGTAAATCTCTAGTCATATTGTGCATCCTTCATGACGTAAGCAAGGGCATTACTGATGACTTAGAGAACAAAGTGGACAAAATATGATCTTGTAAACTTAATTTCATGGTAAAATAATGAAATATTCACTTATGTCTACAGGATTAAAGTACTAATGGGTTTCTATTAAAATTACATTTACAAACAATCAATCATGGCAGACAAACAACTTCACACAAGACCGCAAAATTTAAATATGTAATGTATGGACTTAGGCAGAGTGTCTGTCTCCAGGAGTCTTGCCTTTTCACTGCAATGGATTTCAAGACAATTTCAGAAAGACTGAGAGACCTTGACTGAAGATTAATGGTAAGTCGCAACTAACAGAGCAGCTTCTTCTGCTCCCTTCTGCTTCCGCGGTGAGAACAAAACAGATTAGAAAACCATTAAGTGATTTCTCTGAGAAATGCACCCCTGTATACATTGCCACCTTTGATAAAGAAAGAAACAATTAATTCATCGGAGCGAGCCAGAACCCTCCTCCTCCTTCCCAGCCAAGCAAGGAGTTGCTGGATGTGGTATCTGGAGAACAGCTCTTCCCCAGGTAGCACAAGCAGAAGGTAGACCTCCTCCCACAGCATTAGGAGCATAGGGCATACACTGCTGCCTCTAATACACTGCTGCACAGATCTACATCACCTCCTCTTAAAGTTAATGCTTTTAATAAGAACTTGAAAGAAGGAGCAACAAAAAATACACGTGATTCTCCTCAGAGGTTGGGAAGGTGCAGGAAAAAGGTGAGCTGTTATTGCAACAGCTCAGGCCCTCAAGTAATATTCTGTTCAATGTCTAATTACTCTCTTATTAACTGGGTGTAGAGAAGTAATTTTAGAGGCATCTGAACGCAAACTTAAACTAATATATTTCAAACAGCATGAAAGAGAAAAATACTTGGTGTGGTAATCATTGTTGTCTTAACATCTTTACTTTACCAAAACTATGGTTGTGGCTACTGTCTTCCCCCTTCTCTGTAAGAGCGCATGCCAGTCAACCTTTTCAGAATACAATGACTTTATCTATACTTTAATATTCAAGCCATTTTTTCGTGTTTAATACAAGTGTTATGTTAAAAGGGTTTGTTTTTTTTAAAAAAAAATCCCACTTGCATCATATCCTTGTAGTATAGGATTTATATGTCCCTAAAAAGGTTAATGCACAAGGCTGCAATGCGTTTTATTAACATACTGAACCAGCCAGACTGTAGTCACTTGCACCTGTGAAATGATGTACTAGTGTGGATGCCCTCTGTATTGTGAATGTCTGATGAGGGGAGAATTATGGATCAACTCTTTTCTTTTTATGCAGAAGAGAGGAGCAGACATGCTAAGCAGTTTTGGGTGCCCAGGCTACGTGGAAATTAAGGACCTGTATCAACAAGTAATTAACAGTTGCGTTAGGCAGGCTGCTGGTGCACACCTCATCCCTCTTAATGCACATTATGGCATAGCCAGTTGCTAGTCACCTATGGCACAGTAAATTCAAACCATACTTTAAAATTAATTAGGAGTTGTGAAATTTAGATTCGTTGAAACCAAACAAACAAAATACCCCCCCCCAAAAAAAACCAAAAAAGAGCTTTTGTGGATTTATTTATTCCTTTTCTGAATATTTTTTTTTTTCCCAAGATTATCCTACCTCAATACGTACATTTTCCTCTTTCGTAGAAGACTTTTGAATACTGGTTAATTATGCAACAATGATTTTTAACTCCTTTTTAGCCATAAACATTTGGCAAAGGATATCTCTCATTCTTACAGTATAGCTTTCACTCAGAGCCCACTTTTGCAATTTGCATCACAGGAATGGTGTTTTATAACCACAAAAAAATTTCTTGAAATCTCTCTTCTGGGCACAAGGTTTTAACTGAGCAGTAGAATTAATTATGCCTTTAACTTGTAAAAGTAGCTGATAGGTTGAAAAATGTTTGGAAGCTAATAACTAGAAGTTGAAAGAGGTCCTTTATGCTTGTCATTTAATGACAACCTGTTTGTCACTCGTAGTAAAGAGCTGGTTTGAAAGAGTTTATTTTCCCCTTTTCCTTCCCCCACCCAAGCTGTTTCTTTACAATACCCCCTCCTTGTTTTCCAAGGCCATCCATGATCAGGCTTTGCTCACTGCAACAGATTTTGATATGTCAAGAGAAAAACGATGAGGGCTTTGCTGTTCACTGTTGCTATACAAGTATTATTTTTGAAATGCCCAAACTTATCTATCATGATAAGGACTTTAAAAATCACTATTCCTAAGGTGATCTTACTGCTTAATTCAGAATCTTTATTTCAATGAAACCAAGACTGTATAGCTAGAAAAAAAAATAAAGATTAAACATATTCGCTTATCTGAATTTACTTCTGTGCAGATACTACATTTCAGCAGATGCTGTCAAAAGGCTACATGCTCAAACAATATTTTACTACTACATCATCGCAAATATTTCCTACAGTTAACTACTCGTGGTGCAACTTGCAGCCTTTCCATCTTGGTGGCATCTACACTTCAGTCTCAGCAGAAAACACCTAGATTTTTAGGAATAAACAACTAAAGATTTCAAACCAGCTATGCAGTATTTCCCTGTTTATTGAAGACAAACACAACATGAACCAGCAATGTGCCCTTGAGGCAAAGAAGGCTGATGGTATCCTGGGCTGCATGAGGAGTGCTGCCAGCAGGTCGAGGGAGGTGATCCTTCCCCTCTACTCAGCACTGGTGAGGCCACACCTGGAGTGCTGGGTCCAGTTCTGGGCTCCCCAGTACGAGAGACATGGACATACTGGAGAGAGTTGAGCAAAGGGCCACGAAGATGATTAAGGAACTGGAGCATCTCATACATGAGGAAAGGCTGAGACAACTGTTTGGCCTGGAGAAGAGAAGGCTCAGGGGGAATCCCATCAATGTATATAAATACCTGAAGGGAGGGGCAAAGAAGAGGGAGCCAGGCTCTTTTCAGCTGTGCCCAGTGACAGGACCAGAGGCAATGGGCACAAACTGAAACACAGGAGGTTCTGTCTGAACATCAGGAAATACTTTCTACTTCGAGGGTGACTGAACACTGACATGGCCTACCCAGAGGGGTTGTGGAGTCTCCACCCGTGGAGATATTCAGAAGGTGTCTGGACACAGTCCTGGGCAACTAGCTCTAGGTGGCCCTGCTTGAGCAGGGGGTTTGGACCAGGTGACCTCCAGAGGGCCCTTCCAACCTCAACCATTCTGTGACTCTGTGCTTATATATGTTTTCCATCAGTTATGTATTTTAATAAAGTTGAAGTATATAACATCATGAGATCTACTGTAAAAAAATTGGACTCTTTTCAGGTAACTTTCATTTAGGACTCATACACTTTCAAGAAGAACAATATTTTTTTAATTATCTCAAACTGTGTGTTTACTTTGTGCTCTGTTTTGTCAAAAAGAAACATAATTCATATTAGTATCTGAACATCTATTACAACTTTACTGAATTGTATCTTGTTTACTTTCAGATTTTTTGAACAACTTCCCTCCATCTCCTAATGTATTTGTCAATTTTTCACTGTTACCAAGCTTTCCAAGCAAAATAAGAGCTGAGAGCAAAAGAGGACAATGTAGAAGACCACCTTAGATTTCTGCATAATTGTGTGACTACAGTTTTTTTGTTACATAGAACAATGTGCATCCCATTTTAAACTGGCTGATGGACTACTGGAATTTTAAAGTAAAACAATAACGTGAATTTCACATCTGTATAACATCCAACTTCGCCCAATTTCTAGTGGAGCTGGAGAAGTCTTGATTAAATAATCCAAGTGATGCTGAGTTTAAAACATCGCCCTGCTCCAGTGCCTAATTATGGTTTCTGTTAAGCATTTGTATCTAATTCTTAATTTGCTAATTTTACTTTCTAGACTCTGGGTACTTATATTTTTCATGATAGTTTAAAGGGCCTTACTTAACATTTTTGTATGTACTTACAAGGCCACAGATGAGTCATCTTTTAATAGGCACACTGATTAAGCAAATATTATATTGTACTTTACACTACTGTACTCATACCTAAGATTACAGGAAAAATGCAGAGGATTTTTAAACTGATTTAGAGAAAACATGGCATTCTTGGTCATAATGACACTGAGTAGAGGACCAGGTGAACTCTTCAGCTTCAGAAATCAAATTATTTTCCATTTCAGTTGAATTGTTTTCTGAACCAGCTTAAAGAATTGCAATTCTTAAAAATACTTTATTCAGCATGAAAGGAAATTTCTTACTTCACATTCTCTTTTTCTAAAGGATTACACATCATTGTAAAATGTATACTCTCAAGAATAAAATCAGCTAATAAGTTTAGACAATAATATTAGGAATAGACACTTAAACAGGTATCTGCCACCCTGATTCTGACTTTATTTTAGGGTTTTTTAAGGTGAAAAAATACTGTACATGTGCTGCAAAAAGAACAAATCTGGTGAACTCCGGAGATTCTCTAGGATGTGACGAAACTCAGTGTTTTCGAATCACAAGGACTCAGAAATATCTGGTTAGTACTGGGTGCAATGACAAAAGCTTTCTAAAAACCACTCAGGAAATTTTCTGAAAACCACCTCAGAAAATTGTGAACTTCGAAGAACATACTTTCCCTAAAGCATACCTTGTACTTTCTTCAAATCAAATGGCATGTGATAAAAAGACAGAGAGTCTTTGAGTTTCAAGGCAAGACTAGCGAAGACAAAACGGCTGCTTGGTTTTCCTTCACTGCAATGAAAATGTTATTTATAAGAAGCAACTGCTCTGAGAAGCTAGACAAATTAATTATTGGAAGATTCTGGGCGATGAGGTGAGGGAGGAGAACAATTATATTCTTCTGGCCCATGTAGAGATACTTTCTACCAAAATAAGAGGAAAGGCAAAATACTGCAGCAGCTACCTTTATGCAACTGAAAGGACTCATATTTGCCCAGTATTTATTGTGCAGTTATATATACATATAGTATGGTAGGATTATCAGATATAAAGATACAAATGCTAATAAATGGCAGAAGTGCCTTATTCCATGTTGCACTGCAGATACTCAAAAGTCTCCTAAAACTGATATATTGCAAAGGTTGCCAAACGTCTTTTCTGTCTAAACAGACTATTTTTAAGCTTACATTGAAAAAATCTACAATTTCCATGAAATTCCTTCCTTGCTGTTAGAGCAAATAAGAGATGCTACTACACAGACTGTAAAAATTATAAAAGCTTTACTATAATTTTTGCACTGTAGTATTATTTTAGTGACTTTGAAACACGTGTATATTTCAGTTTTAAGAAAGACACCAATATGGAATTGCTGTGATGCTACAAGAAACATTAATCATGAAAAGCGACAGCAGAACATAATGTGATTGGACTGAAAAAAACAAAGACCTGAGCAAGGACTCAGATTTATACTGCATGCCACGAAACTGTTGTTAACACAGATTTAAATTTGCTTCATGTGCGTGTTTGTGTGGAAAACAGCCACTCTCAGATGCACAAAACCAGGAGCTATAACCTAATTGATACACCTCATTACCCTAAGTGTGGGCAACACGCACAAGAGCACAGAACTAAGAACTGTGAACAGGTAAAGTGCAGTGCCAGGCAGCAGTTCTAGCTCAGGTCCCCAGCACACTGAAACCATCCCGGTGCGACACTGAGCTAATTTAGCCTGCCTCTCAATAGGAAATAATCTGCGGGGAAAGCTGCATGCTGACACTCACAGCCACCGAGTAGCCATGCTATTCCCTGCTCCAGAATTAGCTTAGACAGAGTATTCCTAGGACTTTTGGACCTCCAAGATGGCGAGGTCAGAGAGTGTCTTAAAAAAAGGTGAAGGAATTAAGAAAGATGCAGAAGGAAGTCATTAAGTTTTGTATCCTCTCTTTGTCCTGCACCAAGGAGGAGGAACAGAAGGACAGTCAAGCTTATAAGACATAAAAAACCCCAAACCAAAAACCAAACCAAACCAAAACAAAAAAACAGAAAGAAAGCAGAAACTGTGGCTCATTGGAATCCATGATTGGGGAAATCTTGTTGACCAGAAAGATGAGCTGCCAGGACACAGCGGGTGTGGAGTGAGGACAGCATTGGAAGAAAAAGTGGCAGGCAGGTCTCCAGGGGAATGTCCGCAGGGAACTTTCTGCAACATGGAGTTACAGTCTTCTAGGTGGATTACCTCTCATATCTCAGGGGACAAAAACAGCGGTCATTCATAAAATCACCCTCTACTGGTGAATTCACCGTTATGCCATTTGTTATTCATTGATTTTAATTCTGTTTTTAATATTTCACTTAGGTAAATTGAGATTTTTTTTTTCTTTAGCCATCTCTGCTTAAGGGTAGCTGATGTTGAAAGCACTACTCTGATCTCTTCCTCTGGTTGTAGTCATGCTGCAATTACCTTTTTCTTTCTTTCCCTGAGCTACAACATTTTTTTAAAATACAGAGTCATCAAAACTGGCTATTGATGTAGAATGGTTGCTTAGTTATTAAGGAGAGTTTTAAACAATTCAGCACCTATTATCAGTATTACAATATTTTTAATCCTTTTGCTTTCAGTAATGGATTACAGATCCATAGAGGTTTGAGATACAAGACCTCAAGTAGTTTAAGACCTTTCCGTCTGACAGCTATTCCAGACATATCATATAGGTTGCAGAGATGCTCAGAAAAGTTATGGCATTTTCTGGGAAGATAATTTTGTTGTAGATTCACTTTCCACTCAGGTAGATTTCTGAGTCCAAGCCCTCTGAGTGGTTTGCATTCATCTGGAAGGACCAGGCTGAATAGGTTGAGCTAGATGACTGTAAGACTTGCAGCAGTTACAAGACTATTCATTACTTTGTAGAAACAGAAAAGAATAGTGTGCACCTATTTCTTAAGCTAACAGAGCGTCTGAAACCTGTTTCTATTTTATTTTACATCACTACTTACAGTATCATCCTGTTGACAGCTGATCAGAATAAATCACTCTCTAGGACACTGTCGCCAAGGTTGTAAATAAAAAGCAAATACTAGACATATTAATAAAGTGACAGCCTAACTCTATTAACTGAAAGAAGGAAGTTTCAGAAAGTGACAAACTAGTGTTTAAAGAGAGCATCTTTCAAATTTTTCCACGCTGATAAAAGGAAATTCACTGCGAATTGTACTTCAAAGTTCCATCTGTTGCACCCGGAGTATTCTGTCCTGAAGGTCAAAATTAAGATTTTATTTAATTTCTAAAGTGAGGATACGGCACGAAATAAATATTGATGCATTTGAAGTCTCTATCACTACTCTGTGTTCAAAAACTACCCCCCAACTAATAACATTTCTGTATTCAATGTGTTAGATTTTATTCAATATTCCACCTGAGAACAAGACATAAATTTCCTAAATATGATTTTCCTTTCAGCATTCACTTTATGTTCATCAACTAGAACAGTATGTAAGACAGGCAAATTAAAAAAAGCAAAATAGATTAAAAAATCCAAGAAATTAAATCTAGTCTGCTGCCTGAAAAAGGCCAGTATTGGATCATCAGAAGACAATGGAAGAAACTCAAAACCAGGCTATACATGAAGCTTCCTTTAATTTTTTTTTTTTATTCACCCCAGATAGTGACATACTATGGCCTGAAATTTAGGGGTTTGCATCACTTATATTTAGGGTTTACCTTTATTCTTCTCTGAAGCATGTAAAATTGTACCCATTTCAAATAAACGATATTGAAAAAAAAAATTAAAATTCTATTAAGTGATTGCTTTTATTTATATTTTGCATCACTAAGTTTTATTGAGTGTTAAACACAAAAGAAAAACTCAAAGCTGAAGGAGGCTGCATTGGACCCAAGCAGCAATACCCAGCTATGTAATATAAATAAGCACTTACAGTGGGAATCAGAAGCGGGGGGGATCGTTGGTGCTGTTGGTGGGGGGTATGAGTGCTGTTTTCTAGGTCACAGTTTAAAGAGTGGGAGGGATTCAGAAAGAATTTCTTTAGGTAAAGGAAGCTGGAATCCTCTGATAAAATAAAGCACTGCTGCCTAGTCTTATATAGGACAGCGTTGTTTTCTTTCAGTTGACATTAATTGGGTGGAGTTGTCCAATTTCTTTGTTTACAGCAAATAAAAGACACTTTGAGTTTCAAGTCTGGATTGCTGTGGCTTGGTTGACATGAAGCCCAAATTTTAAGACCAGTACTTTTCCATTTCACTTGATGTGTATTTGCAGAATCATAGAAAGGAGACTAACTTTATGCATCAGTCAGTGTCAGAGTAAAACTAGTACAGATCCTAGAATTGTGTTTGCAATAAGGAAATGGCAATCTGAAAGAGGACTCATTAGAATATGCCACTTAAATGTCAAATAAGAGAGTGAAAATAAATTAACTTTTCTGAAGAAACTGGGCTGCAAGAAAGATATGGACTTTGGGGAATGAGGCCAGCAAAGGGCAACAAAGACAATTAGGGGACTGGAGCATCTCTCCTATGAGGAAAGGCTGAGAGAGCTGGGACTGTTCAACCTGGAGAAGAGAAGGCTTAGGGGGGAACTTATCCATGTGTATAAATACCTGACGGCAAGGAACAAAGAAAAGGGAGCCAGGCTATTCTCGGTGGTGGCCAGTGACAGCATGAGGGGCAATCTGCACAAACAGAAACACAGGACGTGTCTGAACATCAGTAAACACTTTTTTTACTATGAGGGTGACCGAGCGCCGGCACAGGCTACCCAGAGGGGTTGTAGAGCCTCCATCCTTGGAGATATTCAGAAGCTGTCTGGACATGGTCCTGGACAACCAGCTCTATGTGGCCCTGCTTGAGCAGATGGGTTGGACTAGACAATCTACAGGTGTGCCTTCCAGCCTCAACTAGTCTGTGAATCCCACAGAAGTGACTGGAGTTGTCGGATGCTAAGCCTATAACAACATGCCAGAAACTTACCGGCTCGTACCAAAGAGAAGGCTAATTAGTTAATTGGTCTCAATTTATAAATCAGTAGGTGGGAAGTACATACATTCTTAAAACAGAAGCTATAGACATGTTATGAGGATTACTGGATTAAACAGCTTGTGTTACACAGGAGGCAAGTCTAAGTGACGATAATAGAAATGCATGGATTTCTTTGCCCATAAAGACCTTCTAGGAGGTGTTTTAAGTTAATTTACTCCAACTGAACCTTTATTTTATCAGAAATTTATTTAGTCAAAGATAGGTAATACAGAAAATGTCATCTGACATGTGGCTAAAATTTTGGAGTTCTAAGCAAATTTTAAATTCTGACTTTTGAGCTTTTAAACCTCATCATCTCCTGTGACTCCAGTGGTTGCTTGATCACAGAAACAACAATCATAGGACTAGTGGGTACCTTTACAAGGTAAAGGTAAAAGTCTTAACATTGGTATAAAATAAATTCTTACCAAAAAAGAGTGATCAACCATCACTGTAACCGATTTCTTTTCTAGAACAGAAGTCAATTGACCATGTCACTGCTCTATGGCTTCTATCTTAAAACAGAAGGTGCTGCAGTCCCACAGGAATGATTTGCAATGAAAAAGGTATCAAACTGAGTAGGTAGATGCAGTTTCCCATGCTGGTTGGAATACTGGTTAAAGACTGGATAAGACAATGAAGAGTATGGCAAGCACCAAGACGAATGCAAAGGGACAGTGTTGGTAACACAGTGGGAAGACAGTTTTCTTCTGCTCCATTTGCCAGGACAATACATTTCCTGTGACTACCACTTCTAAAGGAGCATTAAGGAATCATACACATGCCTGACAGGCCAAACACTCTCTTAAGATATCATCCAAACTACCAGCTTTGGTGACCTAAGTCCAGAAAAATAACGCTTTGCTAGTCTTGAAACATGTCTTGTTGGCTAGGATGTGGGATGATTTTACAATTGCTACTTCAGTTGCAGTGATTTAAATTCTCATTTAACTGACTCGGTTCTGCAGTGCTACTTTTATCTTCTAATTGAATGTGGCAAAATATTCAGTCTATGCCTCGCAGCTGCACAGGTGATAGTATAATAACATGCAATAATTACATTTTACTGTCTCAGTTGTTGTTATCACTTGTATTCAAAGTCACACATAGTTTTCAGCTGTCACCTTCAGAGTTAAGACTGCAACAGGTGAGAACTTCTGCGCTAGTAACTGCCTTTTAGCTGCAGAAATCTTCCATATGAGATTTGGGTTTTCTTGCTACCTTATTTGCCCACAAATTAAAAATGCAACATTTCATATAACATCATAAACTACATTGAAAATGCTTTCATGTCAATGTTTTGAGGTCTCTCAAGAAATTGTGAAAATGATAAATAATCCCTGCGGATTTCTCTGTCCACCTAAGTCATCACATTGTGCCATAAATATCTTTATGTTCTACAGGCAGATGAGCAAGCTTAAGGTGGACATATTAAGTGAAGTATATCTGTACATCAATAGTATTTGTGCATGGGAAGCCATATCCATGTAGTAAAACCAAACAAAACCTGGCGGTCTAATTAGGTGTATACAAAGTTGCGCTCTAAAACACTAATCGTCATGTGGTTATGACAGGTAGGCCCCTGCAGACATCACGTTAACGTTCAATGGTAGCCAAACATTTCAACAGAATATTAAGAATTTCTAGTAGACCATAGCACAAAACAGAGGACATCCTTATGACAGTGTATTTACATCCGTGATGTCACCTTGCCTAGAACACTGACTGTTTCCAGTTCTCTTTTGCGTACTCTGAAAATGAGATGGTAGAAACAAAGTAGGTACAGCAAAAGGGTGCCAAAAATGATCAAAATCATGGAATGATTCCCACAATGTGACACTAAAGAAACCAGCGAGAGACACAAATGAGTTTGCAAAGGATTTATGAAAACATAAATTATAGTGGATAAGATGGTAAGGAAGAAAGTGGGAAAAAAAAAAAAACAAAAAAAACAGGTAAAGTGAGAAAAGGACAATAGTTCTCCAGATTCTCCAGATGAACCCTTCCAGTATGTATTTAGAGACCTGATCTTTCAAGTATGCAAGTTAAAAAAAAAAAAAGTCAAACAAAAGAAGACCATTGCTTATATGCCCCTTCTCCCATGCTTTCATACTCCCACAAGAAAAAAAAAAGATAAACCATACAATCCAGCATCAAACAGCTGAAGTAAAATCTTGGCAGATGTTGTGGCATTCCACTGCACTTTCTTGTTGTTGTTTTTTCCAGTACATCATCTTATAGCATAAGATATCATTATAGCTGTGAGATACGGCCCCTCAACAGAGAGCAAAGAAAACTGGAGAGAGGTTTCCAGAAGACAACAGTACTCTTATCTTTCAGCCACATCCTTGTGGTTATCCAAGTTCATTTCAGAAGCACTCTATAACATGGGCCTCCCACTCCCGGTTCCTGCGCAAAGGCCTAATCCAAAGCCAAGTGGAGCCTTTCCATTGCCCTAAGTAGATTAGTTCCTTTGGACCCAGAAATAAGTGACTACTGACACTTATTACAGCCTTTTCCATAGGAGAATAGTTGTTGCATTAATGCTTTACAGAATTTCAAATGAAGGGCAAGTTCTCATCAAACAAATGTGAGTAAAATAAACACAGTTCACATAACAATTTGCTTCCTCTGCTGTGAAAGACACTCTCATACCATTCAAATTAAGGTTTTTCCATTGGAGTTTGCTCATCTCTTCTCTTTCAATTCTATAAAAAGAAAAATCACTAAGGAGCAGCTGCCTGTGCTTCAAGAGCAAAAACCTGCAACCTAATCTAAATTCTGGTTTTCTTGCTACATAAGCATTTTTGTTTCTTGACTTGCATCTTAAACTCATTTAGCACTAAACGCAGATTTAAAAAAGAAACTAAACATGTTCAATTTTCCACACAAACAATCATGGTAAGTGGTTTAACAAGGGAAAAAGACAAAATACTTTCGATATCTAAAGGCTAACTGACCTCAAACTAAACTTTACGTATTGTCACACTCTGAAATGATTTGGTAGCTGTTTATCTGTTGCTGTCTTTATCTACTTATTTTTATCAAGTAACTTTAAGGCAATCCCTGCTAAAAAATCCTAGAGCAAATTTTTAAGACTGGTGCAATTCTTGCACAGTTTCAACACAAACCCCCAGTAGTGCAGCAAACCTCTCTAAAAAAACAAGGCAGAAGACGTGTCATATTTGTCATGGAGATTTTCAAGGCCCAAAAGGGTTTCTTGAATGTCAGAAATGTTTGATATAAATGAGGTCTTTCTTTCTTCAACTGCTCAACCTGATTCAGGTTAGGAAAGATCACAGATTCATTGTTCCTAATACAAACTCTTTTCTTTGTAGCCACCTTTTTTTTTCTCTTTTTAAATAAAGATGCATGCACTGCCATATTCCCTGTGTTTTTCTGCCTTCGGTAGTTCTGCAGAAACATTTGTGCAGCACAACTGGCTTACTTGCAGCAATGAACTTTCTTCTGGTTGATATTTTTCCCAACTTTTAGCTCAGTAGCTCTTACACAGCACACATCTTGAAGTTAGTTATAAACACAAATTCATTTTCTCTTAGTTGAAGGTCACTTAAGGATTTGGAAGACAGTTCTTGTTTTCCTTATTCCCTATAGTGTTTAACGTTATCATATATTATTTTTTCCCCACTCTAAGTTGAATAATACTGTTTCTTTTAATTGCTTATGTTTTTAGTTAACAATCCTTCTTTCTTCTTGGAGACCCTCTCCAATTTAACCACTGTTTTGTGGGTATGTATCTACTATTGTAGAAACATTGATTACATTCAGTACAAAAAAGTAATTAAGCAGTTATTCCTTTAAGATAAGAGAGTGAACACTACCAAAAGATTAAAAGCCTGAAGTCTGTAAAATTAGGGTCCATGATGTATGCATTTAAAAAAGCTAATGATCCGCATCAAATCCGAATACATCAAATCACTGAAATCAAAAAGCTCTATTTCTATTTTTACCACAAAGTCATTGACAGAATAAAGAGACTAAAAGTAGTGCAATATTCATGAATGATTTAGTAAGAGGAGAAGATGCCGATTGCATCAAGATTCAGACGTCAGTATTTGTCAGCCAAATGGGACAGAAAGCTCCTTACAAATGAACTCTTAAAAACAGCTGAAATAGAAAATGGAAGTGCTGTCAACAGTTTTTATTCATTATCTATAGATAACACAAATGCCTGGTATGTTGCTCTTGTATCTCATAATATATTTTATTCTGTTTGCTGTATCTTATCATGTGAGACATAAAAGGATCTCTCTAACACGAAAGAAATAAGCTTCACCTGACCAAATGTATAGTCTAAACATCCTCTACCTCCCCATCCCTATTCACTATAAAATTAAATCATTGAAAAAAATAAGCACAACAAACGTACTAGACTCCTCTTCTGTAGAAGTCTGACCATATCTCCCCACCATGTACTTCAATGGAAGTGCCTGGACCATACAGAAGGTTACAATTTAGTAGCCCCTTTCATAACTTCAGAATTTTAATGATGAACTTCTAAAATCTGGTTCTAGATACTCTAACCTGGACCAGGTAACCTGAAGTAAGTTCTCTTAGGGGTTTTTTTTGGTGAATTTTTGTTCCATTTGCATTTCATTCAAAAATGGAAATTAGAATTACATGTTATATTCTAAAAAAGATTGTAAAATTAATTACTTGGCAGCTATAAAATATCAAAATTAAACTGCTGATGCAAGTAGTATGTATGACACAGTACGTACTGACTGAAATTATTCTTATCATATGGGGCTTAATTATGTTCCACCGAGGTGCACTCTCAAAAAAAGTTGAACTGATCCAGATGTAGCAAACTAACTTGGAACTAAAAATACACAAAAACCCAACAAAATCTGCTGCAGAAAGATTTGCGAATGGAAAAAGGTCAGCATAGCCATCCAAGCAAAAGTAGATCAAAGTGTATTATCAATGTTACTAGGATAAAGTAAATTCCATGCCCAGAGAAGGGGAAAGGCAGATGTCTGAAAATTCCTGAGGGAGCAAGGGGAATGTCAACAAATTCCTAAGAAAATAAAGTGGCACGGTGTACGATGGATAACCTGAGGAAGTGGAGCCAGTAATTCATAAGAAAATAGATCCTAAAAATGGATAATACAAAACACTGAAGCATGTCTCCATTTTCTTTAGGGACAAGCTAAAAGCAGAGATAAGGATTCCTTTACACCAACACTATGAAACTCAGGAATGGAAGCAGATTTTCCCAACACTATGATCCACATCAAGACTGTAGAGATTAAAATGGAAAGACCTGAAGAGAGTTTATAAGGAAACACACATAAGTAGCTGAAAACATGCAACACAGCATTCTGTAGATCCTTTATTAAAGTAACAGTAAAACGAAGAAACATGCAGCCACTTTTGGATACATCTAAATGAAATATCAAATCTTGTCCCAACTCCTGCAATGCAACACTTGGCAACAATCTTCAGATTCAGTGAGTTTTATGAATTACTTGAATCTAACAAGTAAGGTCTTTCTCTAGATTCATGAAGTACATCAGAGGGACTAATAGTTCCATCTAACCATGACAGTTCCCAATTCTGAGTTATCTCCTAAAATGAAAGAAACCTCCAAGGAGAATACCTATAACTCAATATGCTTTACTGAACCAACAGTTTGCAGATAAAATTATTTCACTTTCATAAGCTACAGTCTAGATTTTAAAATAGAATCAGTTTTGCTCATTGCGGTCATTAAGGTCAGTGAATAACTGCCCAGCAGGTGACCAAAGTGATGTTACTTGTCAGTCTGACTGCACTGTGATTAGCACCAAGACACGGAGTCCATTTTTTAACCATATTCATTTGTGTTGCATGCTAATTACATGGTGACAGAAATAGAGCACTTCAAAATAGAATACTTCCATTTGCATCTTTTAACCCAAAAGGCACTATTTTCCTACCTTCCAATTCTTTTCCAGGATAGCTGAGGTGACATCCTCTTACGCCCTCCCAAGAAACATGACAGGTCTCCATTTAATACCAGTAGGAACAGTAAATTGACAGAAAACAGCAACTATATGGAGTGACAGAATTTGGAGGATGAATTATAAAAGATGAGCTTATTCTGGATAACTACAAAGTAACAAAATTTGTAATTCTGTACAAAATCTATTTTGGGCTAGCTGAAAAGTCTTATTTTAATTTCCACTTTTTATATTTCATTGTTATACAACAAAAGAATGAAACAAAAATAGTTTCAAAATGACAGCGAACTTTCTTATTTATAAAATGTTTAAATTACTAATTTTGGTCCATCCATTCTGATCTCCCTGAAATTATATTGCCAGTTTTTCTAAAAAAATACCCCATATCAAAACCTCACACAAAACCTCCTGTAATGTTCCTCCAGTTTCATAAACCATTTAATTTCAGTACAACTGCTTGCTCCACAATATAAGTTTCTCTGGTCTGCTCTCCAAAAACTGATGGCCTGTTTGAAATTTCTGAGTGACTCACTCAATGTTATTTGGAAGTTCATAGTCAGGAAACAACCCACTTTTATTTATGTGAAATCAGCTGCACCAGAAGGCCCCTGAGTTATGGTAAGCATCTAAGTAATGCAGCTAAATCACATCAATGTGGATTAACTGGAAATGAAATTTATTTATGACAAAATTGAATCTGAATATAGCGAGGTTACTTTCGGAAACAAACTTGACTTGGCAGGAAAAGCATGGGCTTAAAAGGTACATGAAAATAAAACTGTTAAATGTAAGAGAAGAATGGAAACATCCATAGGTAAAAGTGCAGCATTGCCAAAGAATAAAAAAAGAGTACAATCATAAGCAAACAAAAACTACCAATTGCAGATAAACAAAACAAGTGGCAGTTCTGCAAAATCAAACTTTCAACCAGAAATTCCAGCCTGTTTCAACTACAAACTAGAAAAACATATTAGAGTCAGCACACAGATGACAAAAGAGACTCTTACGCTGAAAGAAGAGAGACATACTTCCTTGGGTTCTTCAACAACAACAACAACAAAAATAATACTTTTTAAAGAGTAGGTTCTGAAGTGGGAAATAAACAGAGCAGCAATTCAAAATATGTATCATAGCACACTCATTTCCGTAAGGGAAAACTTTTAACACAACTTCATGGTACAAAGAACAAAACTCTGTGGCTTGTATTCAAAAGGCATAGCATTTTAAGTGAATCAGGAGAAGAAAAAATGCCATGATCAAAAGCTAAAACTTGTAATGTAAACAACTACACAGATATATATTTCTACCGAACAAGTGAAAGCAAGTATGTGAAATCTAGTTAGTTGTATTAAGAACACATCATACCTAGCTTACTGTAGAAAATTCAGGTTTTATGTGCAAGTGATGGCTGACCTTTTCCAAATAATACTGAGCATGGCTCTACAAGGTAGGTGTTCTGCATGTGTATCAAACAGCTTTCATTTTAAGTGGTACTTTCAGGGGCTGTTTTAAACTAAATACTATCAACCGGGTGTGCAAGCTAGAAAGAGCACCAAGCTCCTTGCAAATTCCTTTTAAAATGAACAACATGCAGTAAGAGGCTATGTAGTGTTTTACTGCCTCCCATGCAAATGATCTCTACCTTTTTCTCAAAAACAAATTCAGAAACAGTTTTCAGTGACATTCCCGTATTAATTGGGATGCTTATGGAGAAGATATTTTGACTTTCTAGTCAAAAAAATAAGGATGAAAAGGTTGTGCAGATGGAAGGTGAATTTGTATCACAGAAGAATTTCCAACATGTTGTTATAATTAAGCCTTCCTAATGAGTTAGACATCCACGCTAGTCACACAAGCTATTTTAGTTTCTCTAGCCGCCTTCTGCAGTCGATGGAGAAAGACTCTTCTTGAAGGCAACACCTAACTCGGGAGCTGATCTTGTTCTCTAGAGGGCAGTCTCTTGCTCTCTCTTTCTGCGCTGACTACAGAAAGACATTAGAAGGATTAGAAATTAGCATCATCCCTTTGTTAATAAGCTCATTCCATGATAAACTGGCCCGTGGAAAGATTGGCAAGAGCAATTACTTTGAGGAATTAAATACTGTCCCAGATATAAAGCTCTACTGAAATGTTTTGAGTTTAACAAAGAAGCAGGGTACCTGTTAATGCAACATCAGCAGCATGTTGGAAGGCTTCTTTCATGATGACTAACCAGTGACATGTTTTGTTAAACAGTGACTAAAGCAAAGTGAAACTATTTTCTTACTGAGAAACTAATACTAGAAATTTGTCTTTATGTTTGACAAATATTTATCATTTGAAATTTGTTGAAGGCAAAACAAACTAACCATTAGAAATCACTTTATAGGAATTCTACTGCAAACGTCTGTTAAGGTCTGTTTAAGCTTTACAAAGTGATGCAAAGTTGCAGAAGTACTCCTAAGAATGAAATACTATGCCAGTAAGAAATTATTATTGCAGACAAATTTCAATGGCACCTTTGAAAATTAAATTAAGAAGGTGTAGGAAGGGAAATTTTAAATGACTCACATACCATCCTGTCTTGTAAAAAAAAAAAATTATATATATATAAATTCTGAAAAATTCCAATGGGAAACACTTTTTCAGGACCATTGATTATGAAATTTATGGAGATTAAAGTGAGAGAGAATACATTTAAGTCAAAATCTAACTAGCTTCTTGACTCAAAACCAGAGTTAAACTTAGAGATTACTTACAAACTGGTCTGAGCAAATGAGAGACAATGTTAGATATCAAATAGTGTTTGGCAACCTGCCGAAATAGCAGCCTGCGCTAAGGTTGTATATCCTCACTATCTCTGAACTTGCTGCACAAATAAAGGACATCTAAATAAAAAACAACCAATAAACTGACTTTGCATTTTTGGGGGACTGCTGTAGGCAGAAATATCTTGTGCCATCTCCTTCACTGAGGGAGGGACTAAAGGAAGGTGGTGAAAGGCAAGAATAAGATACAGAGAACAGTAAATAGTCAAATGTAAGAACTGATCTCAGAAGTTCAACAGGGCAAGTTATCTCTATTCTGCCAATGAGAAGCAATGGAAAGAGCAAATCACATCCAGTGTGAAACCTCTGAAAGGCTAGTCTATGCCCATGTCCTGGCTAGCACTAAAAATTATCATCACTTGGCAGGGGAAGGAGGGGAACTGAAACCAAGTTATCAACACGCCAGCCGGTAAAGGTACTGGTGTTCACCTCTGTTCTGCAGCAGTGGGACTCATCTCTGAAATACACACTTTTTAAATCCTGATCCTGACAGCATTTTTTCTGAGGAGGAGGTGTGTGTGTGTGTGTATATACACACACTTTATATATATATATCTATAAAAGTAAATATATATAAAAATTTATTTTACCAACACTTGAATAATAACTTTGTCTTAAAGCTTTAAAAAAAACAACTCTAAGCATAAGCAGTGCAGTTGCAAAACCCTTCAGAAATATAGGGAGCTCAATCAGGAAGGCTAGAAAAAAAAGGAAACCCCACAATTCTTGGCTGGAAAAGTCACCTTCCTTTCTTTCTGATAGGTGACTTTTCATGAAAGTCACCTATCAGCCACATTGGCTAAATAATGGAAGTCATTTTAGTGATGTTTGATTATCTTTTGAGACCAAGCACGATGACCCTGCTCTCTCTCCAACGCTCTCTGTTACTCAGGAACAGAAATGTAAATTCTTGATCCATAGGAAGCTAACCATAGGTATGGATGAATTAGTGAACATCTGCAAAGCAGATCAGAAGGGCTGGTTACTGTCTTTTGCTCCCAGGAATGTTTAATTAGTTACCTTTATCTGTTCACACCCAAAATCTAAAGGTCGAACCTGTGAAATTCTCTCATTTCTTCTGCTTAATTCTACCTCAGCAAGCAGCAAATGTCCTTATCCTCTAAAGGCAGAAAACAGCGACATCATCACCAGCACGGACATTATGGTCCCAATTATACATTGCGCTGCTATGCCTGGCAGAATCTGGGAGCTCTTTGATGTTCTTTTGTCTTCCTGAGTTGGCAGAGAATAAAAGTCTGAGACGTGAATTTCCCTACCCTTGGTTGATCTAATTGGGTTGTTCACTTATTTTAAGTGCCAGCAGTAACTGTTCAATGAGCCTGTTTTGGAAAGCAGTTGTGAGAGGAATTGGAACCGAAGCACAGGAGGATCAGCTGGGAGTTCTCAAAAGCAATAAAACACAGAAGGAAAAAGTAAATGAGAAACAGAGGATGAACTGGAAAGAAAATGCTAAGAATGCCAGGAAAGAGAAAGACAATAAACAGCAGCTCTAAAATCAGCTTTCCAGCTCTTTGTGACATTCAGTCTCACTGAGACATTTACTTTATGTAACAGCAGTACATTTAGATATTTTTATTTATTTCATCTTCTTAAGAACTTTCTACTCACTTTACTGGGAAATCTGTGGAGGGTAAGTGGATGGTTCACAGGCTGCATACAAAGGTAGGAGGTGGCCTTCTCATGAGGATGTGTTCAGTCCCAAGTTCTAATGCAGAAGGGCATTTTAATTTTTGTTAAGTGCAAAACAAATTACAAATGTTTACAGTGCTCTGGCCACCAAGTCAAGCAATATGTGCTTTTCTGAACAAAAATACCTTCTTGTCTGGAACCTGCAAGAGCAGAGAAGGCATAATATGCACTTGGCTTTTAGGGGCAACTTAAGATAACTGCGTAACAACGAATACTCAGTTATCCACGATGAGATGACATGCAGAAGAAAGTAGAAAAATTTATTATTTACATTGTTATTACTTACACTGGGGGGGCAAAGTGTGGGTTTGCGGCATCTGTTGCAAAATCCTGCATACTGAGCCATGTTATTGGTACAACAATAAGAGGATTTTATACTATTTGCTAGCAAATTTATTTTTGACGCTGCTGGCAGCACAAGTCAGAGAATAATCAACACTGCTTAATAACACAAACAACTGTTCATTAAGCAATAAGAAGAGACTGAGCTAAGTATTTGAACACAGGTGAGTCGCAGGCATGTTTCGATTCTAACACACTGAGGTACTGAATGATAGACAGATAAAAAGAAAATTTTTTATGACTGTGAAATTAAAGGCATTCCAGAAAGAAAACCCCAACCAAGTAGTGCAGAGAAAAAAGGATAAATGAAACATTCCTGACTTGGCATTCAGTTAAAAATATTCTTGACTTCAAAGTTTTGCTGATTATTAAAGTGAATGACAGCAAAAGCAGGGATCATCTTGTTTGTAAAGAAAGAAAGTGTTGATTGTCAAGGGGATATCTTTTGCTACCTTTGATACCAGAAATGGAAACCTTCCACCACAAGTATTAAGCTATGGCACTGAAAACAAATAAAGTGTTTGAATTAGAGTGACATAACCTATCATTTGAAAACATGGCTGAGTAAAAAAGACAAATATACTTTATCAAGGTAAAAACTGGATTACTGTTAGAAAAAGAAAAGAGAAAAATCATGATCAAGACTATAATTTTCATACATAGAAAATGTATGAAATGTATACATTTCTATATTTCCATACATAGAAAATGTATAAATGTATAAGCATCTCAGTCTATACACTTCATTTAGCTAAATTTAGTATTTATACAGTACTTTTTAGAAAACACGTATGATTAAAATATTTCTAAATTCTTTGGGTTAGACAAAGGCCATCAGAATTAGCTGGTTATAAAACATCATGTTATTATTTACATTGATTCATTTCTAATTATTTAAATCCAAATAATTTTAACATTTTTAAAAAAGCGAATATACATTAAACTTTGTGGGTGTACAGAGAGATCTAATTTTTCTGAGAACTTTTTAAATAGCCTTACAGTAAGAACCATCATACGTGTATTGTATTGTGCTTTCCTGAACCAGAAGAACGGAAACTAAATACTCAAAAACTCTCAAATATACACATCAACAAAGATTTCATTCTTTACTAGGATCTTACCATAACTTGGCCCTTTAATTTCAAGAGTCACCCCAGCTAAATCCCTAGTTACAAACAGTGAGAATATTTCTGGTAAAATAACTGAAATTAAATTAGATTCCCATAAACTAATACTGAAAGCGGGAAGGGAAAAAAAAAAAGAATAATTCATATGCAGTCATTTCAGTCACTTTCTCAGAGGACATTCAAATGTCACAACAGGCAAAGTATTTCTCTGGTCAGAACAACAGACACATATTAATAATCCACGTGCATTCTTTAGCCTGCTCTGCAAAAAATCGACAAAGCAAAAAATGAAAGCACCTTATTTAAACACATGCTACCTTGTTCTCAAGAAAAATAAAAAAATCTAAGCAGTCAAAACTAACATGAAAAAGCAAAACTAACACAAAAAGGATAGAGCCACCTGCTCTAAATAAGAAGCTGACAAAGCTTGTTTATCAGAAATTCATTTTATAAAACAGATTTAGTTTACAGTGCCAAAACAAATTTGGTAAGAAATTTGTGTGTGTTTTTAAGCATGTATTTATTATTTACAAGGGCAGTAGATTTTTCACTAGGGAAAACACGTCCTCTAACTTCATTTAATTAAGTAAAAATTATTTAGAATCTTAGTGGAAAGAAATTACATCACTTTCAGTAGATTTTGTCAGCCTTAAAACTATTGTTCTGGTTATCCTAAATATACTACCACTAAAACAAATAAAAGGTAAAAATGATCGATATCAATAAAACAGCTTGGGCACCTAAGCAGTCAGTAGGAAAGTAATAGTACTTTTTCAACTTGAGTTTATTTGCAGTAAAGGTATATATCATAAGACAACTTACTAAGAAGCACTTGAAAGTCTTTGAAAGTAAATCCATTACCTTTCCTAGTGTTTTTCTAGCAGGTTGGTTTACCTTTTTTAGTCTTTTTGCTTGCTAACAAAGCCCTTTTTGTACTCTGTTTTCACTGTAAGAAGGGCAGCAATACCTGCCTAACCCTCCTGCAACAGCTACCACACAGTTGTTTTAATGGCAGATGCTGATAACTGACAGAGGAAAAGAGACACTTTTAAATCATCCCCTCAAAGAGTACATAATTCACTGTTTGTGAAGTCCTTGTCTATAAGACAGTTAACAGTCTAGACAGTTTTCTTCTTCATGCGTAACCATTAGAAAGTAATACAGAGAATAACCACTGTAACTTGGATTTAAAAAGCCCCTAACACTGTCAACAGGGAGCACAAGGAGCGATGCACCTTCTCTGCTGTCACAACGGTTGTGAAAGAAAGGCATTGGGAACAGACAAGCAAACAGAAACATCCCTTTCCAGTTTCAGCGGAAAAGGGAAAACATCCCTTTCCCTATCCATCAGCGGCATGGTAGCAAAGAGTCCCTACAGGGTTAACACGGAGGACATGTAGGGTGTGAGGCCCAGAGGAGCACCTACGGTTCCCATACCCGGCTCCTCATGTAAGGTGGGCAAGAGAAGGTCGTTCATCACTTCCCACAACCAACCTCCAACCACCCGTGCTTCACCTGGAATACACCGTTCAGAAGAGTTCCAGTAACGGCAAAGCTCCCACAACTCTTGGGAAACTGCAGCTGGCCCTCGCATAGAAAGAAGATGTCTCCTCGTACACACATTTGAATTTTTGTAGCTGAGCAAGGGATCACATTATATTTTGCCTATTAAGTCAGAGAAGGTCAGTAACATTATAAATCAACTCCCTGCATACAAATCAAGTTCTCTAAATCTTTAT
Source organism: Pygoscelis adeliae (assembly GCF_000699105.1). NCBI lineage: Eukaryota > Metazoa > Chordata > Aves > Sphenisciformes > Spheniscidae > Pygoscelis > Pygoscelis adeliae. The sequence goes on along the minus strand of NW_008824234.1, from coordinate 2,208,479 downwards.
TCAATCTCAGAGAAACTAGATTGAAGAAAGAACATGAAAAAAATTGCCAAATCATTCACAAGCGGTTACAGCACCATTTTCACAAATTTAAATTTTAAGGTCTTCTAATACATGTAATATTCGAGTCCTCAAACTATTCTTCCTACGGTTTCTGCAACATAGGTACAACAGATAATCCAGTAGTTCCACCCGTGCTGGAGTTAGAAGTAAACCCATCTTCTTTCTTCTGTATTTTCTTGCATTTGTTTTATTATAACCATGGAACCATGTGTTCAATTCATCTACCAAGACTACTCAAATGACTTCAAATTCACCGATGTTGAGTCTTTACACTTGATATGCAAAATGTATATAAAGTTAGGATCTATTTTATCACATTTATTCCAAAGAAGTAAGCTTTCTACACCATTGTATTACATGTCAGTAAAACTCCCTTTCTTTTACATTAAAGAAGAAATTCTAGACCCCATAATTCTAGACCACATATAGGTGGGTGAAGTTCAAGGGAAATCAGACTTGAAAACCTTACGCTGGTGTCACTGCTTTTTCCATTCTGTATTAAGAGTTATAGAAAGGCTTGAAAAGATTTGAAAAGATTTGAAAAGACAAAAATGAACATTATTAAGAAGACCAAAAGCATAAAATGCTCAAGAATGTACTTTTAGCATGGGCTTCAGTATGAAAAAGGGGTACTCTTGTTTTAAATATCACAAGCCTTTCCTTTCACAGTTCATCTTCTGTCACAGAATGATACACCAGAATTTCTTCTTTCATCAAAAATTAAGTCTCATAACGCTGGACTATAGCTCAGCAGGTACCTAATTTCTCTCCTTCTTGTAATCACACACTAAAATCAACAGGCAACAAGGAAGCTAAATAACAGTGAAGAGACTAAATTTGTAGCATGAATTGATATGTGTGCTCTGCATACATTTGCCAGAATGAGAGCTCTGAATGGTGCCTTTTCTTTTCTTGCCTCTTTCCATTTTTATTATGTTGACTTGGTAATTTCTGATTTCACTATTTGGCCGGAATGTAGACTAGACAGGACCTCTCGAGCCAGAATCTAGTCCCTTGTTACTACAGGTCTGACTGCTCTTATTAAGATATAGGTCCAGAGCATCAGTACTCTGCTGATGACAAACCTTCTCATTTTCAACATAAATATACCAAAAAGTTGCATAAGCTAAAAGGTAATGTTTTATGTTCCGAATTCATGTACAGAAAGCAATCAGGCGTTCCTGTTTGCAGCTGACTTGAAGATTTGCCCGTTGAGCACTTCTAACTAGATTACAATGAGTGGTTCAAAAAGATGGGAAGCAAACACTAGTGTTAGGTTTGCACAGGGAACAGGAAGAGCTGGAAACGTTGGCCAATAGCTTCAGCCACACAACTTAAGCTATCTATTCCACGGAGATCCTTACATTGCACTTTGCACCAGAGACTCGAAGCAAGCTAATGAACAGAGCAGTAGTATAGACTTGTGGAAATGATGAAAAGCTGCTCTAACAGGCTTCAAGCTTAGTCTCTTCTCTGGCACATGGGAAAAAGCAGGTTCAGACAGGGACTGTGTGCAATTTCAGTGATCAAAGCCTAAGGTATGTGGCCATACTGCTTGGAGAGGATGTAAAAGTAATTGTCGAAAATATTAATCCAACATAAAATTTGTTTATTATTTTCAGCTATGAGTCATAGCTTGTGTCTTTGCTAGGTGAGAAGTGAGGAAAAAGAAATGTATTACTTAGCAATAAAATAAATTGATATTGTCATGGAATTTAATGACTGCTACTGCGAAATACAGACGTTGCTATCAGAGAATTTGATGCCATTGTGCAGCAGAATACAAACGACTTCAGCTACATTTCAAACTATTTGTATGAAAAACTTCAATTCATAAATCACTTGCAAGACCTTCAAACCACACGTGCATTACCATACTCTGACCGGTTTATTTATGAAAAGACATCATCATTCAAATCAAAATATTTCTTAGTCAAAAAGCTGGAAGATCATTTTGTGTAAAAATAAAACAAAGTTACCCCCCCACACACACAGAATTGTGTATAACCAGCATACAAACAGTCTTCAGCTTCTCTTTTTACAATGCTCCAAGCAGATTCATACAAAAATCAAACCACAAAAATAGAGAAGAGAACTGCACCCCCCATCATATAGAAAACACATTAGAAACTGATAAGCATTGTGATTTTTTGAGATCTTTTTCCATTGGGACTACTACAAAAAAACAGAAACAGCTCTTTCAGAAAAAAACACCAGTACTTTGTTCCTACATACAAATAAGCAAATACTGTGTACAAGAAAGATGTTAATGATGGCAGTAATAATGTAAAAGGGACAAAGATGAGAATTTAGATGAAAATACTGGCTTAGCTTTAGTCACAGGAATCTTGAGAAGATTGTGGGAAAACCAGAGGAAGAGAAAAGAGGAGGTTAGCAAGAATTAAATGAAACGTGTTTCATAATTGCGCATGGACAGAGAGCACAAAGGAAAAGAAAGAGGTCATGGAATCAAAACAGTTGAATTGTGTTGGTTTTTTAGTAAACATATTTGATCAAATATCTTGATTATCTGACCACTGCTGTTACCTAAGGAGTTGAAAATTTTGTTGAAAATAAGTTTACCGTAGGTACATAACTGAAATATTTGACCTTGCTGAAACAATCAATCAAACCAACTTACCAATCCACCAGATGTATTGTTAATGATCAGTAGAGCTGAAATGCAGTTATGTTCCTAACAATGACAATGACTCTTGACATTCAATAATTTTGAATTAAGATGTGTGTACTTACTGAATACTACTGGGTTCACTTATACGCCTAAAAGTTAAGCATGTCGTTAATTTCTTTGTTGAATCAGGACCTTATGTAACAAGTTTATTTTTATCGGATGCCTATCAAAGGGTATGATATTAGAGACATTTTTGAATTTGAATGCTGACAGCCTGGCTTCCCTGATTTAAAAATTTCCAAACTTCATGGTTTATTTATAGAAAAACTACAAAGACAGGCATATCCTTTGTTTGATTAAAAGCAATGAATTAGGTAATAGAATAATACTGTTTAAATTTTGTGACACAATACACTGTGCTAGAATGAGAGATTAATTTTTCTTTTAGCTATTAATTTGCATTGCTTGTACTTTGGCTTGTCTCATAGAGGCAATATTTTGTAATGGCTAAAAAACTGGGAGACAAACTGCAAGTGAATAAAAATGACTTCTGTTTCCTGATTGTTAGTGTCTTTCTGTGTAATTTTCAATAAATGCAAACGCCATGCCTCAATTTACTCATTACAAAAAAAGAGTGGAATTAATTTTAGGCATCACCATCTACCCAAATGTGACTGGCTGTCAAAAGATCAAATTGTGAAACTGAGATTTAATAACCAGCAGTACAGAACGTGGGTAGTTCAAATCTTGGACCTAATTATAATACTTCTTTTGTTGCGTGTCAACAAAGCTGCCAACTTAGACTACCCATTGAATAACGCACTGTTTTGCATGCAGCATGTGCCTAGGTGATATGGTTAAATGCAGACCTGCTGTCTGTTTTGGGCCTGCTTGCCTAAGGAAATGGAGCTTTGTTGGTCCAGCCACTTGTTTGTGGGGTTGTTCTCCAAACCTCAAGGACAGCAGTTTTCAACAAGCTTCAAACACATCCTCAACCAGGTGGAGGAGGGAGCCCTTGTCAGGTTCCCTCAATGAGAGAAAGGCTGAAACACTCATGTAACCACACTTGTGGTGTTATTTCACAGAATCAAAACAGAATTCAGGGTGGAGGGGACCCCTTCTGATCATCCAGGTTAACTCCCTGCTTTAAGCATGGTCTTCTTCTAGATGAGGTAGCTCAGGGCCGTGTACAGTCAAATTTTGAGCATCACCATGGACAAAGATTCAAAAACCTCTCTGGGAACCTGTTCCAGTCTCTGATCATTCTCATGGTAAAAAATAAAATAAATTTCTTTATATCTAACAGTGTTGCAACTTACGTCCATCGCCTCTTGTCCTACCATTGTACACCTCAGGCTGGAGAGCCTGGCTCCACCTTCTCTACACTTCCCATTAGGTTTTTCTAATTTTATCATTTGGGAAAAAAAGAGCTTTAGTTAGTAACAGCTGCAATAGGAACGCCTTTCTGAGACACAACATATTTAAAAAAATCAAAAATAACCATGTTATACCTCTCTGAAAATGATGACAACTATGAGGTGACAAAAAGGAATGCTATTCCAGGCTTTCTTCATTTCAACTTATGGCCATGGTTTGGTAAAAAACTCTCTCCATCTCTTGCAAGGTCAGTATAACTATACTATATAGAAAGAACAAAAAAGGTACCTCTCCTTTCCTTGTTATTCTCGTGTAATTGGAAAGAATTGAAAACCAAGTGATGTTTTAAATTCTGGTTTCTTTTCTTTTAAAGGATTTTGAAAATGCGTGCCGCTTTTACTGAACTATTTTCTCAAAGGCAGCAAAGTCTCAGTTTGTACGTACCTATGCATTAAAAGATTTTTCAGTGGCAAGCAACTCCTTGACAGACAAAGGCACAAAGACGAATGACTGGAGATGGAAACTAAACAAAGTCTGACTGGAAATATTTTAAGAGTGAATGCAATTAATCAATGGAACACCTCACTTAAGAGTATGTTAGATTCTCTGTAGAACTTTTTAAATCAAAAATGGATGTCTTTCATAAAGATATGGTCTAGCTTAGCCATAAATTACTAGGCTGTACAAAGATGTACACTAGATGAAAAATTTTGGCCTGAGTTTTAATTGGATGTCAAACTAAATGTCATAGTAGCTTCTTCTGACCTGAAGATTTTAGACTCTGCAAATACATTATTTTCAACTTCTACAAAACAGCAGCTTCACAAAAGTTTGTAAGGCCCAGAGTAAGAGTGTGGAAGGCCTCCAATACACGACAGGATAAGCTCTGTGTGATAACTGCACCCATATGGTCTCATATCCCAGCCCTGTGAATATTTGGAATTCTAGTTGCAAGATGACTCTTTGGGCTTCTAAAGATGCAGGAGCAAAAAAACAGAGAAGCCTGACAGCTGTTCAGGAGTAATATTTACTAGGCACAGATGATAGCAGAAGGCATCATCCTTTCCTCCTCAGTAGTCTCTCCTGCTCCTGCCACAGAAAGGGGGCAAGGATCTGCTGCGTGCTTGCAGATCTGTCAGGCTGTGTGAACATCAGCAAGCAGTGCAAAGAAAGATCTGCCCAGCACAACAGTTGCTGCTGAGGACCCAGTGTTCACCACATCATACAGATTAGCTCTAAACTGGTCCTGTGGGTGAGCACCGATTTCTGGAGGAAGAAGAGTTAGTTGTGTTCCTGGAGCACATATGGCTCTTGGTTCTTCCTTGTGGAAGCTAGGTCATGCACTCGAATACCTCCCCTTGGTAAGAACCAAAGCATGGTAAGTGGGGACAATAGTAGAATTTATTTCAAAACCACACTCCAGATCTGAACTAAAATGCTAATGTAGGTATTGCCTTAGAGTTCAGCCAACTGTATCCAGATACAGTTGAAAAGCACAAGGACAATTTTCCTGAGAGGGTACTTTCATATCTTCATAGCTGCAACAGAATCTGCTACATCTCTGATGTCTTGGTGCAGAGTGACAAACTTTTCTTCACAATACAAAAGTTAGAAAATTACTAATGATGAAAATGGAGTCTATCTTTTTTATGTGATTTAAGGAACTGTTGTTCAAACATTTAATAAGATTATTTCTGTTTTAATTTAAGAGCAAAGTAAAAAATAAATTTATATAATTCCTTCCTCTGCCTGCAAACTATGTGATTTGGAACACTATTTCCTTCCTATCTTCCCCTAGAAAACAGATTCACGTGAACATGTTTTCTTGTTGCAAATGAAAAATATTCTGCTTCCTGAAAAGGCCAAATATTGTCTCTTTACTGAAAGACATTTGCCTGCCTCTAGACTGTCCTCAAAAATCAGAACAGAGTCATTCAATTTTTTTCATTGTGGATTTCTGACCAAATTATTAAAAGATCTGAGCAAAGAACTTAGTCATGCTTATTCTTTTTTTTATTTTTGCAATTACTTTATCTTGTGTACAATGAACTGTTAACATCCACTACAATTTCGCTTCATGCAATTTCCAGATGAATAATTTTCTTCTAATACTTTTTCCTCAATTTAAGACAATAAGTAGCTTTCTCTGTTATCTAAGGCAGGTTTTCTGATTTTTCTTCTTTAAAGGTCATTTTCATGCTTTCATACAATAAATGATAACACTTCAATTTTCCTGTAAAAACATCTGTGTTCAGCTGACTTGTAGATAAGGCTGGACCAAATAAGTTTGAGGATCTAGGATGACCTCATATGCATGACATGCCAAAGGACTGCCCTGAATTGCATTTTCTTTAACCTACAGCATAGCTTTAGAAAATTATTTGCTCTTGACTTGCTAGTAAGGTAGAACTGAATGAAAGTTTCAGTAAATTGTTCTATTTAAATATCTCTGCTGTTAAAAATGTATACCTTATTTCTAGCCTTATTTTGTCTAGCTTCCACTTTGAATTATTCTTGATACTTTTCTTCGTAGTCTGAAGCAGTTATCAAAAGTTTTTATATAGTTCAGGTGACAAAATTTCGCCATCATCTGTCTGGGGGTCTGAACAGAATTCTTGGAATCTCTCCTTACAAGGAGATCTTTTTACTGCAATTTAGCTATTTGCATAGCTGTTCTCTGAAAACTTTGGAATTTATGAACATCATCTGATATGGGCACCAGACCTGGACACAGAATTTCTTCTAAAAATTCCCCTATTTATCTGCCTATCCATCCAAGAATCCTGTTTCATTGAGTGCAGCATCACTCTGTGATGACAGGCTAATTATCTACCAAGATTGTAGTTCTTTTCAGGAGCACTGCTTTCCAGAAGAGATGAGTATGATCCAGAAGAGAGGAGTATGAAATGCATGAAGACATGCTGTTCTCTCACTAAATCAGGATCACTCTGTGTTAATGACTTGTTTTCATTACTTATAATTCCCTAACCTTTGCAAGGCAAATGCCTTATGAGAGATTACTTAGAAACTAACTCAAGTTATAAAAAAATATTTTTTTTTCTCAACAGAGATTATAATTTCATCAAAGCAAGAAAAGTTTGGCAGGAGGAATTTTTCATAAATCCATATGGGTCATTTTGCTCTTCCCTCTGTCTGCTCATTATTAGTCAAAACCTGTGTCATGTGTTCCATTTTGTAGGACTCCCTTCAGCCTATATCAACTCAAACTATCCTTTACAGTCTTTTAACTTACTAGCTGCACTAGCTAGTGCAGTGTTAGCTTCCTTCCAGTTCCTTTGAAGTTCTTCAGTGGTCCAAGACATTAAAATTCATGACAAACAGTCACAAGGTTCTTTGACTAATTTGTCAGAAAACTTAAATACAAAATTATTTAGAACAACTTGTTTTAAAATGTCTAACCATCATCCTCACAGGTTCCTGCAGAAAAGCTTACAGCATTTGTTTTCTCATCTGTTCCCCCAAAACAGACACAGAAAGTGCAAAATATTAAATCAACACTTCTGTTTATACATTGTTACTAACAACACTATTTCCTCCTAACAATGAAGTAGTATCATTGTTAGATTTCCTTTGGTTCCCGATATACTTAAACATGTCTTATTGCTATTCCCCTTTCTCTTACCATCCTAGAATCGCAGAATAATTTAGGTGGGGAGGGACCTCCAGAGGTTGCCTAGAACAAATCTCTGCCCAGAGCAGTGCTAATTACATCAGGTTGCTCAGGACATTGTTGTGTTTCAAATGTTCCTACCTTCTGATTTCCATCAGTTGTTATCACTTTGTCCTTTTTAATTTTGTTTTCATTAAATGTCAGACAGTAAGCCAGTTAGTTTTTCATTTGTTTGTTTTTTATAATCAGGGCAGCCTGTAGATGTCTGGATATGGGGTAATATTATTAAACAGTTCACAATTATAAACTGTGTTAATTTAAACATAAACCTGTACATTCAATAGTCCTTTTTTTCTTTTTGTTCAAGAAGTTGGCATTTCTAACATATTTCATCCAGACTGAAGTCCTCTATCATACATCTTCATTTTCCCCTGTATATATCATAACTACATCCTGAGTTCATCATCTTGTTTTCTAGTGTGATCTGATGGTCTTACGCAAACATCAGGAAATAACTTTATACTGATTACTTGCTTCATATTTCTCTAATCTGACAGTAATCCCTTAAATATTCATTTTCTTTCAAGAGGTCACTGACACAGCAACAAGAAATGCTATTTTTGAGTGCTCCCTCTTGACTTTTGCCCACTTGATCTTTCTTAAAGAGGCTGTGACTGCTGAATTTAACACTCCAGTCATGTCAATCTTTCCAGCAGGATTCAGTAATACATAAGGTTGAATTTATGTTTATAGATGAGCAATTATAGCTCTTCTCATTTGAAACTCAAGTACAACCAAGTAAAGAATGTCTTGACCGTTGATATTTTGATATTAATGCAAAATATCATCATTTTGCATTAAATAGGTACACTTTCTCTCTTCCCTATATTCTTTTTTACTGTCAGTGCAGTGATCTTCTGACCATGTTAGTCAACCTATCTCTCCCAGAGTTTCCATCCTTGTTTTAGTGAAGAGGAAGCCATACAATTTATTCAGTCTCTGCTCAGGATAGAAGGCAGCCACTGTTTCATTACACTATTTCTGTACATTTCTGCCTGCTCTCTTCTTTGGCTTTTGGGTTTGACCAGATTTTTTGAAAGACCTTTTAAATGTTACTGCCTGTCATGTTTTTTTGATTGTTAGGGTCGTTTGGTAACTAACAAAGAGGCCCAAGAACTTTGCTTCTAGAACAATAGCTTTAACACTTTAGTAACCACCAAACGTCATTATGGCAAGAGGTGGTGTAAGTTCTCTTTATCCAAACATAAATGCTATTACTGCAGTTTTTGGGAAAGTGCTTATTATCAGCTGGGAAACAGTATGTTTCAGTACTGCGCACAGTTTCTGGAAAGCAATTTTTCCTTGTTTGAGAATAATTTTAAGCCTACAGAAGCCCACATCACATGCTGTACACCTTTTAATATTAATGTCTACCTGCCACAGGGAGTTTTCTGAAATCCATTTACTTTGACAATTTTTCAGTCCTCTTGTCGGTATACTCAGCAAGAAGTTACACCCTCCACATCCAGCCACAGAAGGCCACATCTGAATCCAGAAATGATCATACGCAACTGAGGCAAACAAATACTTTCCATACGGCCCAAAAGCAGATCGTAAAATAAGCAATTCTAAATGACTGTTTTAATTTCACACTTCTTTGCAGTGTAAATCACTAGTTTGAATACTTGATAGGAGTTGTACTTAACTGCTGGTAAAGCACTATCATTTCCACAGTTCAAGAAAAGTACTAAAAGCGACTTCACAACACATACTTTGCTTTCTTGAAAGCCATTGCTGTTGCAGGAGTTCTCTGCTGGACTCCTAGAGTTAGGAGTTATCTAGAAAATGGCACTAGATTAAAGATTTCATGGATCTGATGGCAGCTCAAAGAAAAAGTGATGCATGATCTGTTACAGAAAATAGAATTCATTATTGCAGAAAAGCTCTGTATAAGAACTGACATTATTCCCCTCTCCCCAATACAATCACTACAGAATACCCAATACCCCCTCTACAGAAAAAAAAAAAAGATCACCTTGCAAAGACTCTGCTATCATCTAGAAATACATGAACCCAGAATTAAAAGTTTCAATGCTCTGGCAATTGCTAATAATGCCAACACTTTCAGAATTATAATGTGTGAAAGATAAACCACCTTTAGTGTTCTAAACGTAACAGGAACTGCCATGGCTCAGCGATTTCAGAATCATAGGATCACAGAACAACAGGGAGCTCAGGAGATCAAATAGTCCGACCTTCTGCTCAAAGGAGGGTCAAACCAATGTTATTCGTGTTATTAAGATCTTTGTTTTTCAGAAGTACTTACTTGCGCATGGAGTCATATTCAATTTAACTCAGAGGTTATACTTCTCTGTTTCATTGTTATTGCTTTTAAAGCCTGAAGGAGGATTTGGAAAAAAACAGTAACAATAAATGCATACTGAATTAAACAGGATTAAAATAAAATCTGCTCATCGTTTTTAGTTGATAAGGGAACCTGTAGTGATTTCAGCCTGTTAGTGTAATTTCACTGCTATTACTTCAATTTTTTTAGTCTACAGTGCAAAAATCAAAATGAAGACTGGGGAATACATCCACAGAATCACAGAACAGCTGAGGTTGGAAGGCATCTCGGCACACTGTCTAGTCCAACCTCCCTGCTCAAAACAAGGTCTACTTGAGCAGGTTGCTCAAGGCTCTGTACAGTCATGTTTGTGAATATCTCCAGGGATGGACTTCCCACAATTTCTCTAGGTTTGGTCACCCCTACAATGACTCGGAATTTCCTGCATTTCAGTTTGTGCCCATTTCCTCCTGTCCTTTCACTGGGCACCGCTGAGAAGAGTCCAGCTCTGCCTTCCTCACTCACCCCCATCAGGTATTTATACACATTGACATAATCCCCCCAAGCCTTCTCTTCTCCAGGCTAAACAGTCCCAGCTCTCTCAGCCTCTCATCATATGGCAGATGCCCCAATCCATTCATCATCTTTGTGGGCCTCCATTGGACTCATACCATCATGTCAATGTCTCTCTTGTACCAGGGAGCCCAGATCTGGACACACCAACACACCACTCCAGATGTGCTCTCACCAGGGCTGAGAAGAGGGGAAGGATCACCTCCCTCAACGTGCTGGTTACAGCCTGCCCAATGCGGTCAGGCCCAGGGTACCGAATATCTCCAAGGATGGAGACTCCACACCAATCCCGGGAAACCTGTTCCAATGTTTGACCACTCCCATGTTAAAAAAAATTTCTTGCCTATCTACTCAGAAGTTCCTTTGTTCCAATGTTAAAGTATCTAGACTAGGAAATACAGTTATGCTAAAACCAGAGAATACATTTAAAACAGGATCTCATTTGTGCACTGCAAATATAGCTCCCATTTTTATGGCTCCAAATATTTCAAGTATATTTCTAAAGAAAAACTAAACTTAGGGTCAAATAGACATAAGACATCAGTGTATAATATTTGTAACCTCCAACCACAATACTAAGGCATTTCTCCCTGAAGGAAGAACCTTTTCAAAACTTTTATGCATAAAATTATTAAGAATTTACATCTTCATCCAAGAGAAAGCTATATAGACTAATAAAAACACAGAATTAGAAATACTGCCAGATATCAGTATATAATTTTGCTCAATTTCATCAGATTCTACCTATTTTAATAAAAACTTCCATATTTTTAGCTCTGATGTGCATGTTCTATCATACTTTTACAGTGGAGAATTTTATACTTTTTATGATCAAAGAAAAAGTAGAGATACTGCCATGGAAAAAATGCTGGAGGTTCATAAATATTTATTTATACATAATTAAAGTAGTGCATAAGACCTAGGAATCAGCACACAGAGATAAGTATCTTCAAAATATGGAGATACTTAGTCTCTGAATTTGCTTGAAGAAAGCTTAGAAAACATTAAAATTAAATTAATTTTTATTAATGTCTAGGTTTTGAAATATTAGAGCTTGTATTTCTAGATCATGTTCAGTACCAAAAGAGCTAGAAGATTACAATTTTTGCTACACGTAGAGTGCTTTCATATATGATGTCACGACTCCCCTAGCTGCAACTTTTGATAAAATAAGGAAAGTTGTGATCTATGTGTTAAGGTGGTGAAGAATCACTATAGCGATTCTGGAAAACACTTGCTCTGAAGTTCCGAAAATTGAGTGTAATCAATACCTAAATTATATAATATTCTTCCCCTTTGAGTACTTTTTGAAAGTTATCCACTAGGTTATAGATAAACTGAAGGTTTCCCTTACTTTATAAAAAAAATTTCCAGTCCTTTGTTCCTGAAAGACAGATAACTTGAGTGCCCTATCCTGAAATGACTCCAAATAATTGACAATATTCTACGCGGACGTAAGATGAGACATACCAAATGTCCCATCCTACATTTAATGAAAATTAAAGCTGACAAGATCAGTCATATACTCTTTAAGTTATATCTTTGGGACAACAGGAGACGGATTGTTCCTCTATACGTACCTAGAATCTTTGAATATGAGCCCTAAGCTATAATCAATAAACAGCTATTTTCTGATTCTAGCCTTACCATGTGTTTATATTGTACAAGGTAACTTCAGGTAGCATAGTGAATACGAACTCAGTTATAGATGAAATTAAGTATACCAGTACCTACAAGTCAAATACTGCAGAAAACAACTTGTGGGAGCTGCGTCCCAGAAGAGGACCCTGGACTCTGCGCACATTTATCTTCCTTAAAACACAAACTGGAAATGATGGTGGTGCAAAAACACAGCCGAAAACAAGCCATATACTAAACAGGGCATATCTAGCTGATGGGAATGCTGAGGGTAATGGTGAGTGCCAAATCCCCCTCTCTGCAAAGACCAGGCACATCAGTCAAGGTAGCAGATCCCTACATCCATCCATGCAAATCACAGGCTGAAGGAGAGCACCGATACCTGCTCTGCCAAAGTAGCTGGCTCCAGTTCATTATTTTTATCTAGACACACCGACTGCCAGAGCGTAGAAGCACTCATATTTTAGAGACAGTACAATGGTGTAAGTCTTGTCCAGGAGAAAGGAAGTGTAGACGGGGTGCCACCCTCAGCTTGAGGCACTGGAGCTGTCTTTACCATCACCCTAAGCTGAGGGTGCCAGCTACCCTGTGCAGTCTTCTCCTACCTCATGTCAGTGGTGCTTCACTGCACAGCAAAGTATTTAAAAGGTTCATATGACCAGAAAAACAGAGCATGTGAGGGACAGTGACTCCGCAACCTACTGGTTATGGCACTCAGGTGTGCTTTTGACTGTCTTAGGGGAGAACTGTAAACCTTCAAATTTCTGGGCAAGTGTTCTGACTGTATTACCTTAACAGTCGTAAGCACCACCATCTCCTTTACTATCTTATCCACTGGAAATATCTTAAAGAAAAACAGTATATTTTGTTAAGGCCTACTTCTGCTGCTAAGTGACAGCAACCTGCATCGACTAGAGCAGGTCTAGATACGATGCACAAAAGCAAATTCATACATATCCAGCACCTGGAGCCATCTGAGACAGAAACAGATGCCTTATACATTTAGGCATTCCTAAAATCAGGCAGAATCTCCATGAAGGGGATTTTTTTCAATCAGTATGTTGGTCTTCAATATACAATACTGGCTTAAAACCTCAGTAGAGGCATACAACTTCCTCTGTACTGATCCCATAAAGTTGTTATAACAACTTTGAAGAGATTTCTCCAGATGACTATTAGATTGCAGAGCAGGAAAAAGGATTTGGCTAATAACTTTTCATTTTGTTCATTACAGCCACTTCCAGAGCAGCCAATTGTGATGTTAAAATTAGAACTGCAATTTTATATATGGTGATTAAACATAGCGAGCAGTTGCAGTATGATGAAAGACAGACATGGTTTCAGAAATACCTAGCAAATGCACATACTCTGAGAACATCAATGATTTTTCAGAGTAATGGAATCCAAAGTTAGGTTCTTAAGCTCGCTGTACAACACACAGTGAGAGTTAAGTGCCTCAGGATGGGACTCAAACACATCAGGCATGCTGGGCATGGAGGTGGTTAGAGCTAGAGCAATGAGCCGTTCCAAGTGCATCTGAAATCCCACCATCTGCAGGGCTTAGGCAGCAGACTTTGTAACTCCATGTTCTTGTGGACAAAAGCGTGCTCTGAAAATGTGTACACTTCATTCTTTTTCACTTTTCTGTTTTCAGGTAAACTTGAAAGGTGGGTATGCTTATCATTCCATAAAAATGTTGGTTAGAGCACCCAAAGAGAAGTGGAAACCCATCCCTCTCTTCAGTGACACAGCTACTTACACACAGCATAGTTGTATCAGCAATCACCAAACAAGAAGCTGAGACAGTGCCACTTCCAATCCATAAACATTAATTTCACCAGGGTAAGCACTGCGCTAGGGCCATTTGAGACAGTTCACTGCACTTTTGATGTTTTGTGGCAAGACAGAATTGCCTCTGTCAAAGGCCAAAAGTAAAGGAGGTACAAAACCAGAAATCATTATATTGGCCACAATAATCTTGATGACAATTCAGAAAAGTGACATTTGTTTTGATCTCTCTTCTGATTTTTTTCATAATGACTGTAGAAATTGCAGTCTAAAATACTGGCAAACTCACAAGCAGTATCAGCTGGGACTGGAGCCCTCCTGACAGTACGAAGCATGCCATGGAGGCCCTTGTGGTTGACTATCGAGAAGACATGCAGAATAAGAGACATTTACACTCTGAAGCAGTGCAGGATCAAGTGCAAAGTCTGACGACAAGTTTATGAGATGAATGTTGGGACTGGGCCTCGAGGTGTCCTCATATAGTGGGGTTACCAAAACTCATTTCATACATGGACCTGTCTGAAGCTCTGTAGAATTCATGTGATCCACATTTCACTATTCATCTAGGGAGCTGAGGCAATAATGTTACACTTGAGGGTGAGGTCTGCTTTCTGGGACCATACATCTTATAAATTCAGCTTTTGGGGAACACAATCAGGTAGGATTTATATAGTCTTTGGACAGGCAACTAAGACTTCCAAAGTAATGCTCTCAATCCACTTATTCTCAGTAAACATGAATCATTAGATTTACTGCACAGTGCCCTCTCCCCTTTACAACTACGCTAAGAATGTCATGTTCTGTGTGAATTCATTTGTGACTGGAGACACAAGCTGTGTTTCCAAGGTGATTATAATACTATAATAATCTGCCTGTAAAACAGTGGAATATTGGGCAACAACATTTAAAGTTTCATTTTCCTTGTTCACATAACCAGTTAGACCATTGAACTAACTATGAAATTATACCCTGTTGGTTCATCTGCAGTAATAAATGTGGACTTCTGGACATTAAAAAAAAATGCCTACTGTTCAAATGAGCAGTCTGCAAGCCATGACTAATTGGCAACATGTTGCCTTTAAGTCCTCCTAGCACTGCTTGTGGCACTGGGAAATTGAAAAGTTAAGAATGAGGCTAACAGAAAGAGCAAACCACAGAATTATTTGTACAAAGATTATTACTCAGTTTTATTATCTTCTGTTTTAATGATTTAAGTTAAAAAAAAAACAAACGACCTTCTTTTAAGGCAACATAAGCAGCAGAATCATAAATCTCTTATTGTGGTCTAGCCACTAGACAGTGAATAGGAGACAAGTAAAGCCAGTGCAAGGACATTTGTTATGAGGGAAGAGTTGTGTTATAACTGAGGATATGCCTCATGCAACCTTGAGTACAGTCTATGTATAAGGTGACTCTATGATAATTATAGTTACAAAAACAGTAGCTTGAGGTCTTGATCAATAAAGGTGGATGTGTCAGGCAGTGAAACTCAGGGCCCCATAGCTGCAAGTTTCTGCCCTTTGCTCTAAAAAAGGAAAAAGAAAAGAAACAATTTTCTGCATTTTCTCTCTTCTTCCCAAGCCAAAACCAGCATAAAGAGAGGAGTTTATCACATCGTCAGAAAGACTCACAGAAACAAGGATAAAATCCCTTTGGTCGCAAGAGCTTTCACACTGATTACTCAAAGAACTCATTATCAACATTAATGTTAATGTCATTAAGCATTATCAGATTAACATTAGATAACATTCAGTAACATTACTGAATTTTAATAGCTAAGACACAAGGATTTGAAAAGATTGCATGAAATTTTCTAGGTAAAAATTGTTTCTTAAACTGCTGTCTCTGTAGCCAAATTTTTTCGAGGCGGGCCTGATTACAATCTGCAGTCCGTAATTCTGACCTCCGGTATCAATATCCACAAATAACATCCAGGATCTTTATACAACAGTAAGCTTTTGGTTCTGATCTTTTCTTCTCTTTCAGATTTGCAAATCAGATTTTTTTTAACTTCTCATAAGCAAGCAGAATAATGCAAAACAGGTGCAGGGCAAAAAACAACTGGTGAGCAAAAAGTCAGAGGAAAAAAATTTCAAAGCAGGCTGCTTATGTAGCACCCACCTACGCATGTCAGCCACATTTCCGAATGAGAATTAATCCTGATGCAATGTAAGAGAACGCAACTACATTTATCTGAAACATAACAGTGCCCCATCAGCAATAGACTGAGCCATAAAAAGGACTGAACGCAGTTTTAGATAATTCTAAATATATATGTGTGTGTATACATATATATGTAGGTACACACCTGAGAGAATCAGCACCTTAATCTTCATACCTTTATTATTTGATTTTCATTTTGTTAATAAGAGCTAAATGTAATACTGATCTTCTCTATTGCTTGCTCAGTCACTCTGCTTTTCTCAGTAGCATTCACAGCCTTCAAAAGACAATCAATACAAATCTGCTTACCTAAACAAATCTTTGGATTGATTGTTCAAATTAAACAAGAGACATTAGGAAAATAATCTCTTTAGCGTGATGTCCTGGTTTCGGCTGGGATAGAGTTAATTTTCTTCCTAGTAGCCGGTACAGTGCTGTGTTTTGGATTTAGGATGAGAATAATGTGATAACACACCGATGTTTTAGTTGTTGCTAAGCAGTGTTCATACTAAGTCAAGGACCTTCAGCTTCCCATACTCTGCCAGCGAGGAGGTGCACAAGAAGCTGGGAGGGGACACAGCCAGGACAGCTGACCCAAACTGGCCAAAGGGCTATTCAGTATATAAGCTGGGAGGAGTTGGCTGGGGGGTAGCGATCACTGCTCAGGGACTGACTGTGCGTCAGTCAGCAGGTGGTGAGGGGTTGCATCACCTCCTGGGGTTTTTCCCTCCCCTCCCCCCCTTCCTGGGTTTTGTAACTCTCTCTCTCTCGTTGTTTTATTTTCCATTACAATTTATTATTATTGTTGTTGTTGTTGTTGTTATTATTTTTTATTATTATTTCAAGTATTAAACTGTTCTTCCGATTCTCTCCCGAGTCCCACTGGGGTGGGGGGAGGGTGAGCAAGCGGCTGTGTGGTGCTTAGTTGCTGGCTGAGGTTAAACCACGACACATGAGTATGTCTTCATAGCAAAAAAAAACATTATTACCAATGCTGCAAGTCTATCCCACTTTCCCAGAACTGATCTTCTCCTTGCAACTACAGAT
The DNA here is from genome assembly GCF_000699105.1 of Pygoscelis adeliae. NCBI lineage: Eukaryota > Metazoa > Chordata > Aves > Sphenisciformes > Spheniscidae > Pygoscelis > Pygoscelis adeliae. Next base: position 2,191,226 of record NW_008824234.1, on the reverse strand, counting down.
ATTCTTAAACAGAATAGCGGATCCCATTTGGGAGTTTGTTTACAAATGCAAAACCCAGCATCCATCTTTCGATTTGTAACTGTGAACTATTTCAAATTGAGACTGTCATCACTCTTTTACAAGCTCTTATTTTCAAAAGGGTTATGACGAACAACTTTCTTGCTCTGTTTTAAAGAGCAAATTAAATCTTTCTTTATGTCAACATGGCAATGTCTAATAATGAATACAAAGTTGTAGCTCCCAAGCATTTCACGCAATACTTTAACTGCTGAACTGGAGATCTTTCACTCCCCACATATATTCTTGTTCCCTCATCTGAATATTGAAGGATTTGAACAAACCATTCAGAAGCTGTGCCACTAATCTTTTTACTTTCAGGAAGCAAACTCACATAATGAATCCACATCCTGATAGATACTGTGCCCTCACAGCAGCTTAATTATAAATAATCACAGAAGTTTCCTAGCTTAGTGTTGTAGCATAATACAAACAAAGCTCATAGTTGTTACACTGTCAATCCTGCTGTAGCTTATTAATCAGCTTGTGATAGGCTGTCTATCGGATAACAAAGTCTAATGGACTTCTGCAAAAGAAGGGAAGATGAGGACTACACTTCACTGTGAAAACACTTTCCTTTACTCTGAGAATTAGGAGGAGAATGTGTCATAGGTTAACAGAATTCAGAAATTTCAAGCTACTTGTCATGGTTTAACCCAAGCTGGAAACTAAGCCCCACACAGCCACTTGCTCACTCCCTCTCCGGTGGGACGGGGGAGAGAATCAGAAGAGAAAACTCACGGCTTGAGGTAAAGTAGGTGAAGCAAAAGCCGTGCACACAAGCAAAGCAAAGCAAGGAATTCATTCACTCCTTCCCATGGGCAGGCAGGTGTTCAGCCATCTCCAGGAAAGCAGGGCTCCATCACGTGGAACGGTTACTTGGGAAGACAAACGCCATCGCTCCAAACGCCCCGTCCTTCCTTCTTCTTCCCCCAGCTTTACATGCCGAGCATGATGTTGTATGGTGTGGAATATCCCTTTGGTCAGTTGGGGTCAGCTGTCCTGGCTGTGTCCCCTCCCAACTTCTTGTGCCCCCCCAGCCTACTCGCTGGTGGGGTGGGGTGAGAAGCAGAAAAGGCCTTGACTCTGTGTCAGCACTGCTCAGCAGTAACGAAAACATCCCTGTGTTATCAACCCTGTTTCCAGCACAAATCCAAAACACAGCCCCATACTAGCTACTGTGAAGAAAATTAACTCTATCTGAGCCAAAGCCAGCACACTACTCATCTCCCAAAAATGAATGAAACCAAGACAAGACAAGAAATCAAAGTAAATCTGGATTTGCAACTACAGTTAGGAATTACAACACAGAGAGACAAGAAGAGATTCTGAAAGAGTGGAAACGTGCAATTGTGGAACTATTTTTCAGTGAAAAAAATAAGTTTGGACTTGGTTACTTAAGCTTTCTTAGGAGGAAAGGAAATAAATTTGTTTCCAAATAACTTTAAATTCAATTAAAACATAACTATCCCTTGTTTTATAGGCCTTATTTTTCTCTAGTTGTGTTAAAACTTAACTGATGCCTTGAGAAAGCATACAGGAACTGCTCCAGAGGTATGGAGTACTGAGAATATAAAGAATTAAGACAGATGCCTTACTGGTCGTAATACTAGATTAATCATATATCAAGAACTCTACAGCGCACTTGAGAATCGGGCCCTTAGAAAAGCTTCTATTATATGAGGATTTGTACTTCAGTCCTTACTTTTGTATAAACATATCAGCAATGTATTACTTCTTCAATGGAGCATAATTAAGCTTTTTCTGGTTTTAAAGGCCAATAAATATTTTATTTCAATTTCAAAATTGTGTAAAGGTGCTTTCTTTCCGCAACTGCTTGGTTTATGAGTTTGTTCTTCAATCTATGCCCAGGAGCTGCTGTTGCTGAATTTGCATGAATTAGGCCATCCCTCAAAATAAGTTATTAAGTAATTGCTGCCACAACAGCATTTAGGGGAAAGCAGGTTAATTTACCACATGAGAAAGCTTTCCTTGTCCTATAATAGGACAGTAACATGAAGAAAAGCATCAAAGTAAGAGAGAATGAAATGAAGAAGTGGATTTAAGTATGAAGCAACAAATTTTATCATACCAATTTTGCCTTGACTTAGTTGTATTTACCTTCTTACTGTGGCCACGTTTGTATGTTCCAAGGACAGCAACAGCTATGGCAGAGGGTGCTTTTAACTTCACATAGGGCCACTCAATCCAGGCTGGTCAAAGGGACTGGAGAGAAAGCAATCCTAGGGCTTTCCAAGATGGTTGTTGAGAAACAGGCCAGCAAGCTGGTCTTGCAGAACACGCTCAATGCTACCTTTCAGAAACAAATTAAAGCAGTCACTCTGGCAAACAGCATGGCAAAATAACCAACTCCAGCTTTGCAGAAATTATAGGTATGGTGAAAATAATCAGTAGGACCATATTTGGGGAATTGGTGGCAAAAGAAGCTTGAAACCAACTTTCTAGAATATCTGAAATATTTCAATATTGATAGAATTACAATACTATAATCTGAACATTTTGGTGTAAATTAATAACGATTGCCAAGAACCAACCAAAAAGTGGCAAAGTTATCATATTTTCAGTGAAGCGAGATAGTTTTCAATCAATATAACCTTTAAAGCAGAAAAATCATATACAGATGGGCAACCAATTAGAAACTGATTTCCCTGAGCTAGCTTTCAAATAAGAAACATAAAAACGAGATTTGTGTAAAGTCAGGCACAGGGGAAAATGCAAAGGGGAGCTCAAAATTCAGTGCTGCAATTGCCAAGAAACTATAATAATGCTCCCACCTAACAATGGGAGACTTCAAGCCAGGTTTGTGGGTCCCAGAGTAATGAAAGCAATGGGATTAAAGAATCAAAGGATGATTCTTTGGGCTAGCAGAACGGTGGATAGAATCAAAGATTATCATTAATGGGGTGTTAGTGTCACACAGGTGTGTCCCCACAAATCACATGACATTTCCCAGAAGAAGTCAAGAGGAGACATGCTGACCAGCTATGGGCTACAAAGAAATTTAGCAGCGCTAAATGGGTCCAATACGCCCAGTGGGTTGGACCATACAGAAAACAGACATCGGACAGGGTACTAGAAAATGTGCCATGAAAAAAATCTCAAATCTGAAGAAGAAATCAGTGTATATCACAGTCCTCCTCATTCAGCGTAGTGAAGATGCCAAACCAGAAGTAATTTCCCAAAGAAGCAAAACTTAAGTCTGCCTATCATATCAGGACAGGGAGGAGGAGAGAAGGAAGAGATGGCAACCAAAGCTACCCATTTACTTCTCAAAACCACCCCCAGAAAAAGCAGCAGCAGACAGTAATAAACCAGCCTGAGGGGACGTGAAGGGATACCATTTGTAGCAGTGAAGGAAGCTGCAGCAATAGTTACAAGGTGCAATACTGAAACATTTTGGTAACAAAGTAAGATTTTACCGGGCAGGTATATCCTAGCTGAGGGGCTGCAAAAGCCACACAAGAAAAGACTTCAGCCTTCTTTTACAGAAACTACCAAAAGGGAAAAACAAAACCAAACCAAACAAAACCAAAAAAGAACAATACAAGTAGTGAGACAGAACACACTGATAAAAATTACACAGGCAAGAAAAAAAGAAAAAAACAAAACAAAAACAAAAAACACCCAAACACACAGCCATTATTTATTCTGATAATAAATTAAGCTGGATATTGTAAGCACCTTACATGACCAATAAATAGAGCATTAAAACACAAGTCTCTGTGTTTGGAAAAACATCAATGCTTGCATGTTACGCTATAGGTTTGAGGGTTTTTTACGTATTTTAGTTTCTTCAAGAGACCGTTCAGATTCAAGGGAGGAGTATATGGAGGAGAGGGAATATCTGATTTGTTCAGAATTGCGTGTGTTTTCCTAAACCCAAAGTATACTGCACGGCAAAGTGACACCCTTGCCTTTCCGTTCTGGGTCTGTTCCCTAGACCATCACTCATTCATTCCATGTTATTGATCCAACACTAAACAGAAGTGAATGAATGATTATGGAAAAACAGCTAACAACAACAAAAATAATTAAAAAATACATTTTTTTCTGTCAGAACATGCAGATCATAGTTAGAATAAATATACAGGTTCAGATGTCAACAGCTTTGACCTAACTAAAGCTGTATTAAAGTACTTTTATTCACGCTTTATGTAATGAACTGAACTTGCTGACATTAGATCAAAGGCAAAAACTAGAGTGTATACTGTAGGTTTACTGTTCTCTCCAACAGTAGAAATACAAGACACACGAGATGAAAAAGAACAGCTAATCATATTTAAATGAAGTGAATACTGGATAGAAGCCAATTTCAAAGTGATGGAAAGCCAGGTTAAACCAACTCATCTCACTAAAAACCAATTTCATGCATTTAAGCAGAAGACAGAAAGAAGGGAAAGGAAGGTCCTGCTAAATCTTGCAGTGCATTTGGAATACAGGATGTGAATTTCTTACCATACCTCAGCCTGGAATTTTTCTGAAATTTTCAATTTAAACTTTGTGGACCAAATTTCTGCTACTAACAGCAATGTAATGTTAATGTCTCCCCTGGGGTACAACTGAAATAATGCACTGGGAATCAGGATCACTGGTTTTATCACTATGAAAGAACTTTTGCCACTAAATTAATTCTTCTGCCCTAGACTAGTCTCCCCTGGTGCACTGCAACATTCATTTCTCTAAGTTTAAGGGTGAATATACAACTAACTTTCCAAGTCTAAGTCTGCTCTACATTGTGCATGTATGCATCCATCCACACACAGAGAGACACAGTCTAATTAGGAGGTATGGTACTGCTGATCTGTTTCAACTCCCCATGCATTTTCTTCCCCAGCAGCAACCACAGAGCTTCAGGAGGGCCCCACCAATAACAGCAGAGCTCCTGCTGGCAGCTTGTGTCAGGGAGAGGATTTGCAGTACTAGAAGGTCTGTCTCCCTCCAAATTCACCAGAGATTCTCTCAAATGAGGAGAAGCTTCACATGAAATTCTGCCTGAAGGTCACTCCTGCTGTGTTTTCTTCCTGTTCAGGAGCTCCCAGGCATTCCTACAGTGAAGTCAGCAAAGCTTCCTTACGTGCTCAGCTAACTACCAAAAGCAAGACCAGAATGTCATCAGGTTTGCACCTTATATAGTAAGAGCTCAATAGGTGTTTCCCTTCACACACTTTGCCTGTTAAAAGTACAACACAAGTACAAAAGTCTACAAAATCCTGCCAATCCCAAGAGATAAAATAAGAAAGAAAAAAAAAATTATGATGGTGAATAGTGGGCCAAGAAGCTGGACTCTAGTTTTGTGGTGCATTGGGTCATATTCCAATGGGAGAAAGGCCTGTTCAAGTGGGATCGCCTGTATCTCACAGATAGAAGTAGCTAATCTTCTTAGCCAAAGACTAGTTTAAATGCCCTTTTCATTGCTCAGACTAACAATACATGGAAATTGTGCAATGAAGGCAAAACTAGCACAAACTCACTGGGCTGGAACAAACGTGACAAGGAATGTAAAAAAAAAAAAAAAAACCCAAACAACCCTGCAGTTTTTATCAAATGTTTATGTGCCCATGCCAGAGCTCTGGGTAACAAGCATGAGGATTTAGAAAATTCAGATATTAACAAGAAGAAATTTGATTCAGTGGCCAGTATAGAAACCTCTGTGATGACTTGCATTACGTAAGTGTTAAAAAACACTGGTTATAACCTGCACATAGTTGTGAAATTCTGTATTAACAAGAATTTTGATGAGTAACAGAGCCAGCTAACAAAGCCTGGTTTCCTATAGATACATGTGTCCTAAGCTTCTACACGCATACACACACACACCAGCTCCTACTTCATAACCTTCTGGGCTTCACCCCTCCTCTGCATTTTCTCAGCTTTCTTTCCGCTGCTTTTTTAACTCTCTTCTCAATGCAATCAGTCCCCTTCCCATAAACAGCAGCTGGACAAGGAGCACATGTCATGGCTGGCTCCAAGCTATCTCTGTGCTCATGCTGCAGCCTCTGCTTTGTTCACGTGGATCCCTCTCCTCAGCAGCTCATTTTCACAGAAATGTGTAGAAGCTAATCATCTTTGGAAAATCCTTTGTTAAAATTTGGTTGCAATTGGCCAGAGGTCAGAAATTTTCAGGAGGAACTGACAATGCAATCACATCAGCCTTGTTTCAGAAGGAAACCAAGGACTAGAAACATCACTGATTTTCTTTAACATCAGCAGTCTTTCTGGTAATTCAGAGATGGGATCTTGAACACCTATGGGTTTCTTGGATAATAAAACAAATCTCAGGGTAGGCTCTTTAATACTCAACTACATTGAGCTAGAGAACTAAAGGAGTTTTTCCTTTCTAACATGTGAACCTGCCCTATATTAATATGGGAAACTTATATTTGCTGGAAGTCCAGCCCACAAAATGAGTAATGCATCATGATTAGGGTACCTATAGTTTTCTTAGAAAACTTTCCTACATGAGATGCTGAATCCAAAACAACGTTTCTCTGTTTTGAATGATCTAATCACTGGATCACTTGTAGCAGTTACCTGCCTAGAAGTCAGCAGTTATGACCAGTTTACATTAAATATATAGAAACAGAGGATATTCCAAGGAAGCAGTAACATTTATACTTTGTTTCTGGTAGAGGCTTATCTTCAGAGTTAAAGGAAATTGTAACAAAGCAGGCTGTAAGAGAATGAAAATGACACAATGAAAGAAAAAGACAAATCTCCAAAATAGAGAAAGAGTTTCACAAATTAAGAGAGATGACCAGTTTGGTCAAAATCCTCATCCTGGTTAAATGTTTATGTTAATATGTCAACCAGGAAAAGTGAGAGGTGACAATGGAAAATAGGAAAAAATAGTAATCTATACAAATTAGATGCTTTTGCCACTGTAAGAAATTCACATAGAGAGGTAAACAGTTGATGGATATCCTGAAATAGAAAAGAAAGACTGAATTGCAAACCATCTTGTCTGTTCCGCACTACCTGGATACTAGCAGAAATGCTTCAGTGTACGAAATAAAAATATATAACTGGCCTTTTGCAATATATTGTAGATACTATTAATGATTCTTCTTCACTCTGTTCAATTGCCTTGAATACACGTTGAAAGGGAATGGGGAAAAGATGAATCTGGAAGAATTTGACATTGAAATATTCCCCCTACAGCACAGTAACTGCCCCGTATTATACCTTCATGCCTTTATGACCCACTGTCAGAATATTATTGGCACTTTTTAACCAAAATCCCAAAGGTTCAAATGGATTCCACACCACAGACTGGAGATCAAAGCCACATGTGCAGTGTTCAACCCATGCTCAAACTGTCAGTCAACAAAGTAAGGACTACTGGCACACAGAGATTATTCACAGGGAAGCTTTTCACTTGTTGGATTTCAGAAGCTAAGGAATAGGTGTCTGCATCTGTCCTACTGAGAATGTGTGTTCAGAAAACAGTTTGCAGGTTCTGTCACCTAGCATACCTCAGTGAAACCCCTTAAGGATGATATAAGTGTTTGCAGGCTAAAACAACTTGCTCTTTCCACAGATACAAAATGCTCCATTAAAAAATCATTAATTTTGTTACAGTAAGAGATAGTTAAATCAGCCAGCAGTTGAAGGCGGCCAATTGAGAACAGAATCTCTCATTCTGCTGCTGATCATAAGTAAATCAAAATTTGTCAAGAAGGGGGAGGAAAAGTACCTTCTGTTTAGATATGGTACAGAAATAAGGCAAGTCACCTTCAGACTAAGACTCTTCTCAACCTCTGATAGTCTTCCCTATTTCACATTGTTGCAGGCCATCAGTGACCTGAATTAACCAGTTAAGTACAAGTCAAAAAGACAGTATCATTAATAACAGCATACAGTAAGGAGAGTAGAGACTGAAGCAGCCTTGCAAAAATTTATTTCCTTTTTTTCCCCTCTCAACACTACTATAGTGTTGCCTGAGTAGCAAATGCAACATTATAATTTCCAGCACTCTTTGCCTTTTATTTCGTCGTTTGTTTTTGGAGACTTTTTACTGTAGAGAATGGAGAAGCAGCAGAAAAGAACAATTCCCCCAAAGAGAGGAAAAGTAGTCACCCAGAAAACTGGCATTGAGGGCTAAAAGGCTTTTAGAAAAGTTTTGGAAGCAGTCAGCCTCATGCTGTATTTGCTAAGGAAAGTAATTTTTCTGTTGTTATATTCTGTTACTCTTCTTTTCTTCCCTATTCCTCCCAGTATCATACCGCATTTCGCTTGTGTGGAAGACAGTCATCACTTTGCTCAACCACATGACACCTGTGCAAATCAAATGAAATATTCCTGCTAGGGTTAAGAGCCCTCTTTTCCTGACTGCCTGCACAGGGAAAAAACAATGGAGTCAGACATCCAGATGCATATCCTTTATTCAATAATACGTCAGGTTAGTTTTTGTTTATATGCTATTTTCCCTCTTCTTGATTGCAACATAAAATTACTTCACCATGATCACAAATTCATATAACTATTTATGTGCGTTTGCTGTGATTCCCTGAGGTGAAGTTTCAAGTTTTGAGGGAGGACAATCTTGTATTTTATCAGGCTGAATATTATTGCTCCACTTCCAAGAATGACAGATTTCTGTCTATTCCTTCTATTCCAGTTATGCTTTTAATCAAAGATGTTCATGACACTGGATCCAAAGAAGTGGAAGGATTTGTACTCCGTTTCCCCACTATCTTATACATGCTATGTCTGCTGATTTGCAGATACACATACTGCTGTCACCATATGACATAACACTTTCACAAACTGTATTTAGACTGTTTCCATTCCTCCTATACCATCCACTAAGCCTTGCCACACTTCCCAGCCATGCTGTCATTTACGTTCTTCCATCATTCAGTCAATCAATATATAAAAACCTGACACAAAGTGGAGTTATGCCATGTGAGGATTTATCTAGTGCCTGCAGGATACTAAGCCCAAGCAGCAGAGAATCCCTTGATGTACTGATATCATTAATAATGTTTAAGACTTAGTCACAGCTGTAGTGGTTAAATGCAAAGAAATAGATGCTGTCTGTTAGCAATGCTTCATATCATTATATAAGCTAACACATATATTGACAAATTCAGGCATTTAAAAGCAAATAGAAGTTTCCTAATTGCCCTTCCTTATTGACTGAGCAACTGCATTAGCAAATTGATTTTCAGACCTTAGCAGGGAGAACTTGACTGCAAATGAAAAGGATTTAGCACAATGAAATCCAACTCCTTAAAACATCCTACATCATCTGGAAGTTCTATGTGACAAATTCCAAAAAAACCAGAGCTCCAGCCACATACTTCATTGTAGGCCATGAGCTAGGCCATTTTTAAGAGTGAGTGTTAAACGATAGTTTCAAGCTTTCTGTTGCTTTCTCCGTTCTCCCCAGAGATACACTATTATTTTGTTTCTATAATAGAACTGATGTTTTTCACATCGGAAAAAATCCTGAAGCATAAGAAAAAAAGATCTGATATGACAAGCATTGCAAACACAGTTAACAAGCTACTTTAATTATCCTCCTAAGATTTCCCCATTTGTACTCTGATCATCATCTTCTTCACAAACTTAATTATGCCTCATTTGTTCATTCTGCACTAATCTCAGTGAGTATTCCAGGTGGAAAAGAGGAGTCTGTTTGTTACTGAAACCTCAGGTAATTGTTATATATTATTATTTTATTATTTTCCTATAGAATTTTTTTTATTTTAATAAAAATGATACAAACTCATCTTTGGGCAACATGAATATTGAGTAGGAAGCCAGGGCATTTTCACATCTGAAAAGCAAAACTGGCTGGCTACCTTGCATGAACAACCATCAATCCAAAGACCATCACTGGACAGATGATTGAAGAAATAAAGAAAACCATGCTGTTATCATCTGCATTTTAAAGATTAGTATTAATAAATTCTGATTCCTCAGCAGAGGGAACCTTTCCACAAACTTGACCTTTGAGAAAGTCAGAAAGAAGAACAGCTGGGAATAAACGTGCTTTGTGAGTCAAATACTGAGATACGTACCCAGTTACTACTTACAATTTATGCACTTCCAACACTTTTAAATCCAATAGGAATTATTGCATTACGACTGACCAGAGACTGAGTAAAGACCCCACTGTACCATAATTTAAGGCCTGACGAGTAGTTTCCTCTAACTTTGGATAAGTCCTAGATTTGCTCACCTACCATGACTGAACTTCATTTCATTTAGGGTGCTTTTTGAGATACATTGAATTAATTTTATATAATTAATCTGTTGAGACACATGAATGCTGCCCCACACTCACAAGCATTTTGAGCACAATGCCAAGCCTTAAAATCTAGTACTATACAGAAGTAGCTGTTCTTCTTTACACATAACTTCACTGACCTTCAAAACTGAGATCTATTAATTACACAAAATGTTAAGCTTGAAAAACATTAAATACTAAGTTTCTAAATTTAAAAAAAAGATAAATACAAGACAGTCAGCATTTGAATATGTTCCATTCCATACCTTACCTGAACCAAATTCCATCCCTTTAGAGATTCAGCAATGATAGAAGTAACTGTTGCACATACGCCACCAAAAACCATCAGATGATTAGGTCCATATTTTATTGCATCGTAGAAGGCTTTGAGTCCTTTTGCATTGTCACACTGGAAAAACAAAAAGAGGCAATATTCAATGTCACAAATAACATAATTAACTAAGAAATAAACTACTGGGCAGGAAAAAGATTTGGGGGTTGCACTGATGTAAAAATTGTACAATATATAACATTTTAAAATCCAAACATGAAAAATTGAAGCACTCTGTTCTGGACCCCTACTGTGTTGTAGTACAAGAACAGGAAAACCCCTCCTTACATCATTCAAAACCCCTTATGTCTTCCTTTCAAGCCAAAGCTGCAACATCTGAATTTTGATACCACCATTTGACAAAGAATAAAAAAGCCCCAACAAAATATCGTTGACTGAAACCCTTTCTATATTCAGAGCTACCACTTCCCAAAGCAAAATTTAGAATGTAACACCAGCTGTCAGCAGGACTTCCATAGCTGGAGGAAAGTCTGACACTACTCAAGGTCTCTGTAAAGAAAGTTCTGTCTCTAATGAAGAGTCCTAAGGAACCTCTCCTTAAGGTCCAACCTCAGTATTCTGTGCAAGAATATATAGTAGAGAGCCTATTATTTAGAAGGACAACACAAAGTCTTCAAAAAATATCAAAAGAATATTCTTTTAAAGTGTTAAGAATTAATTGGTCTGCTCTCATAGCTCACCCTGCTTTGAGCAGAGACTGGACTAAATGACCTTCTGAGGCCCCTTCCAACCTGACTTATTCTGGGCTTCTCTGATAATTAGTTTGATCATTACTTCAGGTGTAAAGAATTTTACCATAACTGACACCAGGACTGAAAACTAAGAAACAAAAAGTGATACTAGTCAGTATTGCAAAAGATATGAATATCAATCCTTGAATAGAGTAGCATCAATCATTCATAATAACTTATGTAGTCATGGCTTAATTCCTGAGCTTGCAGCAGAGTATTAATAAAACATATACCTGAAGTTAAGAGTTTGATTCCAAACTGTACTGGAAGTCAGGAGCGCCAACAGGCTATAATGGTAGCTACCAGCAGCCATTTCTTTATCTCTCTTTTTGAAACAAAATTTCCTGCCCTCTTTTGCCTCCTCCACAAAGTCTTCCTCAAATATAGTCTTTATAAGAACTATCATACAGCAGCCTCCGATATTTCATTATGACAATTCAATAAAACAGTTCATTTACTATCAGTATCCAAGTAGTAATTGTATCGCATTCTGCTGAGAGAATAAAGATTTTACTAAGAAGTTTACAAGCTTATATTAATCTTCTTACTGAATATGCTAAAAGAAAAATTATTCTATTTGCATTCTGTCTGCAAGAATAGAATTATTGCTCCCACTTATTCAAATGGATACAGACTTTTACTGCATAGACTTCTTTAAATTGCATAATATAGCACAACATTTTCCTTCTTATTAAAGAAAAAACAAAAAAAACCATTCAGTATGGCAGAGGCTCCCTTGTCAGTTTGATGGATTGGTGGCAAGCTCACATCATGGAGGAATTAAGATTGTGATTACTGGAACAAGCAGCATCCTCCAGTCTTACTCCTTATTCCAAGCACAACTAAAAGGCTCAGCTGCTACTTCTTTAATTTTATGAGCAACCAAGGATACTAGAGCTTTCAGTATCTGAACTTAACTGACATTTAGCCAAGTCTTTGCCCTCATCCACTTCACCATTTCAAGCTGCAGCAGCAGAGGTTGTTGAATTGGTTTTCACACCAACTTAAAACCAGATAGTATAATTATTTATTTTTTTGCATTGTCATGTGTTTTCAGTGTATCACTGAATAAAAGTTTAAGAAGAATACAAATCATACATGAAATAAGGAGGATGTTGATAGTAAAATAACAGTCAGAAGCTGTAGCCCATGAAGTGCTACGTACACAAAAAGCTATGGAGAAATAAAATTCTATATTCTAAATTATAAAGACCTACAGTCTGTTATCTGAAGTAAAATTCATACTAAAATTCACCCTTACATCAAAAAACACTGATACATCTTTTAACTATTATTTGCCTACAAATTGTTTTTCACTGCAGTAAAGTAACCTTATGCAGTTAAGGATCCCGTTAGGTCGATTTGCTGGGAAGTCCAGAATTGCTATTATGATAAGGCTTTTTCATTCTTATTTATTTGATCTTTTCATGTTTATAAAGATACTTGAATGAAAACAACACCTTTTCAATCATACAGCGATCTCTTGGGAAGGTACGCTCAAAGCTTTGTCTCTCCCGAAGTGAAAGGTTCACACTGCCGAGATATATTACTGATCAATCCAAAGTACACACAATAACTTGTGGGTTTCTCTTCAATGCGATTCAGTTAAAAAAGCCTACCATGCTTTCGTCTTCGTACTTTCTTCCTGACTGGTCTCAGCTTTTAGGCCACCACAAATAATTACAGGAACTCAGTCTGCTCCTTGAGCAAAACTGCCAAAGTAGTCCAAAGAATGTCTCAGAGAAAGCAAGAGAACTTAACATTGTGGCTGGCCATAACTGGACAGAAATGAAAGAAAAAATGAGAAAGATGGGAGAAAAGAGACTTTCACATTTGTTTAATGTCACATTTCACAGCATACGCTGTGTATAACATTCTTCCCTGCAAGCAACAGAACAGTCTGTCACAAGCATTAAAAAATAAACGTTCAGATAAAAATAATAGCCCTACCAAGCCAGACAGACAAGCAGTTAGAAAAGGTTTCTTCCTGCCTCTAGTCTGAGGAACGTATCCTTAGCGAGCTCCTGAATCCCTTTTAACAACTTGACTTTTTCAGAAATCCCAGAAGGCTACCATTGCTGCTCATGATCTTCTATTGCCTAACCCTACATACATAACCCTAAAAGTGGGCAACCTTGTCGAAAAACAACGAGCACAGACACCACCGAAATTCCCACCATGTAATAACCAAATGAGTTCTTGAATTGTTGTCGCCAAGTGACTACAACTAGGTCCAGGAGCAACGCTATGCATCAATCTAATTACAGTACAACAAAAGACTGCATAAGAACCAAAATCCACATTAAAAAGCAGAGGCTAGAAAGTCCTGGCCACATGTGGATGACAAGAAGCTGACTGGCTTATTAACTGGAGCGTGACTAACAGCAATGAAGGGGAAAGGATCCCTCATAAAAAGTCACAAACTTAAATGATGAAAAATATCACCCGAAGGAGCCAACGCTGCTTTTGCTAGGTAGTTTTGCTCTTTCACCTAAATCGTCTTCAACATCTCTATTTTGCTGAGCTGAACTGCAGCCAGCTCACTTTCAACTCACATATAAAAGCAGACAGCCATGCTGTGCTGTTGATCTTGACTGCACATTAAAACACTGAGGATGGTTGCAATACCTTTCATTGGAGAAATGTTGTTTTACCATAACTCTAATTTCAAATACATGTGATTTGGTACATGCTACAATTTTCTTCAGAGGAAGGGGCTGAGAACTACTCAACCCAAACGCATTAATTGCTGAGCTTAGTCAGCCAAAAGCCAATAATAAGACACATATAAATAGAAAGCATACATATTAATGAAATAATTGAATTAAATGTATCTCTTAACACACTGACTTGATACACATTATATGGACAATTCACAAGGAGAAATACCAGCAAATCACCAAGCAAAGGTCTGTGAAGAGTCCTACCTCTCACTGCGACAAAGACTGATTAATATCACAGATGGAACCTGACAAAGGTATAGTTTCCATTTCCAAGGAAACAGAACCGCTTGTTTTAATTAAGAAAAATAGCCAGATGAACTGCTGCACAGGAGAGGAGTCAAATGAGTCTGGGGATTGAAGTGTTAACCTTCCTGAACCCTCTTCAAAGCAGAGGCTGGCAAATAAGAACTATCATTCTCCACAGCGAAAGGGGTCTGAACGCACAGGGATGAAGTACTGCCTGAAGCGTAAGGGGTCCTCAAAGACAGGAAACCTTTCCGGAGAGAACAGCGCAGCAACCGAATACACAAGCGAGACCTTCTCCAAAGGCCCTCTGCAGCTGAGAGGAGGGACGTCCCATGTGAAGGACACACATCACCTGAAGTCAGGAGAAGCAGCAGAACTGACTTGTGAGGGTTGCTGACTGCCAGGAAGGTTGTCTGGCAGACAGTGAGAGAGATACTGGGGTGTGTACTCAAACCCTTGTGGCTGAAAGTGCGACACAGTGCAAATCCTTGGTGCACAGAATGGAAATTCATATGGGTTTGATACGTAAAGCTTTGCTGACTCCTGTAACATTGACAGGTTTCAGTAATTACAGGACTAGCAGAAGAGCAGATACTTGTAATTTAACTGATCTCGTTAGATTCGCATAGCAATAAGAACTGTTGTGAAATGACGCACTGGTCAGATGCATGATTATATTTAGATTTCTAGCTGTTGGATAGCTATGCCCAGCTGTTTCTCAGTTAGCTATATTCTGGCACAACTCTTCTTGTCTAAGTAAAAGTAAACCTGAGGAACAATTTTGGTATCTATTGAGCTACTGACTACTGAGGTTAGAGATCCTTTATGATAAGAGGGAATAACCAACAGCTGTCATCTGCATAATGAAATATGAAACTTTTTCAAGTGATATGAGAGCTTTCAGCAGTACTCTGCACTGAATATCATCGGAAAGAGAAGCAAGTGCTCATAAATATATGATGAGGCTTCCTTGAAGAGAGAAAACAGAGGTACAAAGCCTTATTCCTACCCTCTGCAAAACCTTGCTCAGGAACTAACTCCACATTAGATCAGCATGAAAGGAGCTAAGAGATGAGGAACACCAAAATTATTTTTGTCTGATTTTCATTCACTTCTTTAAAGTCATCAAACAATACAGACAATTCAGTGAAGAACATATGGACAACTGTCCTGAGCTACAACAAAGGTCAATCAGGTTAACAGCCAGTGCCTGGGTTTATGGGCAGGGCATGCTTCTCCTGAGGTATCCTCTTTGTTTTTCAGGTATCTGCAGCTTAGGTACTTTCAGAGCCAGCAATTCTATTTTTGCATTTAATTGCTGTAGCTGGATTTTTCCTTCCATGAGTTTGTACAACTGCTCTTGTAACCACCACTTTGATATCCACAACATCCGGTAACAATGTAATTATCCAGTGAAAGAAAAAGCACTTCCTTTCATTTGTTCTGAACTTCTTCACACCATGCAAAGTGGGTGTGAAACATCTTGCTGGGGGATGTTATGAATGTTAAAAGTTTACAAAAACATGAAAAGAAATTGGACAAGTTCATAGATCAAAAAACAATTCCAAACGTCTTAATAGAGAGACACTGATTTTCTCAGGAACCCCCTGAATCACAGATCATCAGTAGCTAGGACAGTGTTGTGGGGAAGCAGGATTAAATGATTGCCCCGTCCTGCCCTGTCCTACAGATCATCTGTTCCAGGACAATGCTGAGTACTTGCACCAAGTTGTGGTCTGAACCACTGTAGCCATTCCAGTGTTCTGTATTTGAAAAACAAAAACAAAAGCAACCCCCTCCAACAACTACATCAAACTGCTGTATCTTACAACTGAAGTTAATTCATCCCAAACTGTGGGCTTTTCTATATATGATTTCTCTATCATCTTTTAACTACTAGCAATCAGATTTCATTTTGATTTAGAAGGAATGAACATGGCAGAGGAGAACTTAAACTCTTCAGTGAAATACTTCCCAGTAAATTAACCCTCTCACTTTGACACCTCTTGACACACTTTGAGACTTTACCTAGCAACTTCTTTATCTGATCCTGCCTGCTGTACAGGGAATAGTTCACAGAGTGCTACCACTAAGGTAAATGGGATGCCAAGCACCAGTAACAGCTTATATTCTGCCTCAGGTGCCACCTGCCTCTTAAGTCACTGACTCCACAGCAAGGGTCACCACTCTTCTGTCGCTTCATTCCCTAAGAGACTGTCTAAACACCTTGTGAAGGCTCAGCTTCTTGCTCAGTGTCATTTTCTTTTTCTTGGTTCACTTGGGAACTGAGTCCACCCAGCAAGATAAACAAAAATTTCCTGTCTCTCCTTACAAGAGGAGTATATATACTTTCTCCATTTTTTTCCATTTATCCTTTTTATTTATTTATATGACTTATATTTTCTGTCTTGTTACTATTTCTTTGAGTATGTAACATTTACACTGGAGGACTCCAATTTAAGAACTGCAATATGAAATGGAGTGTAGCAAGTAGATAAAACCCATGTAATCAAAATTGACTCTGCCTAACTTTCCACCACGATTAAATGTGCAGTCATAGCAGAGATCAAATTAACTTCCTCTTTTCACAGTAAACTCCCATTCAACTCAGAAGTTGAAGTCGTTTCTCAAAGAAAGTTGAAGCCTTCCTTGATCTGTAATTGTTACACAGAGAGAAGTTCAGAAGATCATCAAGAAACATTTTGCATATTTATGATATGAAGATCACTCCCTTTCATGATTCTGTATTGGGTTTACATGGCAGGGTTTTGGTAGCAGGGGGGACTGCAGGGGTGGCTTCTGTGAGAAGACACCAGGAGCTGCCCCCATATCCGGCAGAGCCAGTTCGAGCCACCACCAAAACAGACCCGCCACTGCCCAAAGCTGAGCCCATCAGTGACACTGGTGGAACCTCTGTAGTAACACATTTAAGAAAGAGTGAAAAACACTGCACAGCAGCTGTGAGAGAGGAATGAGAAAAACGTGAGAGAAACAGCCTGCAGACACCAAGGTCAGTGAAGAAGGAGAGGGAGGAGGTGCTCCTGACACCTAAGCAGAGATTCCCCTGCAGCCCGTGGTGAAGACTATGGTGATGCAGGTTGTCCCCCTGCAGCTCATGGAAGACCACGGTGGAGCGGATATCCACCTGCAGCCCATGAAGGACCCCACACCTGAGTAATTTTAGATAGGTCCACTGTATCCTTTTTTTCTGGCTGTACCGCTGATGAAATGCAGAAGTTGTTCTAGGGCTGTGCAGTGATGAAATTCATAATTCAGGTAACTCTGGCCAGGACTTCTGTAAGTTGGTGAACATGAATTCAAAACATTAACATCTCATTCTGGATCGCTAATGGAAAGCTAACATTTGGGCCTTAGAGATTTCCTATTGTGCAATAGGAGCAATTAGTCAGATCCCACGGTATAAGTTACTGAGTTCTCCTGGATTATTCTGCAGCTGGACCCATCATCTAACCAGAATCGAATTGGTGTTGATTTAAATATTCCTGGGCCAGAAGGGATTTTATAACATCCACACTATATTTGCTCACCCACGACACAGAGTCCATTTTATTTAACTCATTCACTTCTGCATCAATCCAATAATATTACACAAACCAGTTTTACAGATGTTTTTCAGCTACCAGCATTGATTAAAATGGATGAATGTTCACACACACAATGTCATCTTGAATTAGGAATTTTTCCAAATACCCTTAAAGCTGCATGTGGGCATTCACAGTTTTATTGCACAGCTGTGTAAAAAGCAAAAATAAGTCTTAGCACTGTATTGTTTTCTCTGACATCGCAGCGCTCAAACACTTATCAGATATTTTGTTACATTCAGTATCAACAGGGAGACCAACACCTTGCTCAATTCTGCTTCTTCCTCCTATGTTTAAAGATTATTAAACATAATCTTTACTGCTCCATTGCTATTATGTTTTATGGAAATAAGTGGAATTATGGAAAAGCATAAAAGTCCAGAGGAATAGCGTAGGAAAAATAATATATTCAAAGATGTTTAGAAAACAAATAACATGTCCTGTTGTTGAGAATAAACTGGCTTAGTTCTCTCCAGCTTTTCCAACATTTACCAAAGAAGTTCAACATTACAATGTTTTCTAACAAAACAAAAAATTAATTTTAATTATTCAATGAATGAGGAAAATATCTCTGTTCTTTATTTGCATCAAAAGGCTTTTTAAAATTCCCCTAGGAAATCAGTTGTGGTTTTGCATTTAAATAACCTCAAAAGGTGCTAATTGTTTCAGACACTTGAGCCCCAAGATCATTATCACTTAAATTTATTGATGCAAACTACTTACTATTTTGTTGCCTCTCATTCTGAGAGAAAGACATGTGCTGCAGTAGATTTACAAGGCATTTGCCAGTTGCAGCTCAAGTACAAAATTAAGAGCTAAGGGAGATAATTTTGGCAGGCTCAACACACAGTCACTAATGTCAATTGTTCAATTTTGTACTTGCCTCATCTTTCTTTTTCTCCCCTTCATTCATTACCATTTCTTATTACACTACCATAAATAGCCTATGCTTTTATACCTCGTACCAGATCTAGTCACACTCTGATGGAATATTTCGGTTAGATTTCCTTTCATTCCATTCCCTGTGCTTTTTAGAAAATAGGGATGAAGCCACAAAACTGAAAAGACGTGTGTGATCACATTTAAATATATTTGGTTTTCTTTTCCAGATCTAGAGTACGAGCACTGCAAAAGATATGACTTTCAGCATGAACAATCAAAAATAATAAATCAAAACAATACAGAAGTACTTCATTCTGTATTTATATTCTATATATAAATATTTATTTAAATATATTCTATATTTAAAATATAGAATAGTCTATATTCTAAATATAGAATATTTATTCAGAAAATAAATTTTCTGAAACTGCCTTTAAAAAGTTGTTTTACCAACGTTCTCCTTTTCTTTTGTCTACTATTGACTACGTATGTGGTTTTAATAGGAGGATTGTTTTTCCCCAGGTGCTCTGGTTTGGGCTGGGGTAGAATTAATTTTCTTCATAGTAGCTCGTATGGGGCTGTGTTTTGGATTTGGGCTGGAAACAGTGTTGATAACACAGGGATGTTTTCGTTAGTGCTGAGCAGTGCTTACACAGAGTCAAGACCTTTTCTGCTTCTCACCCCACCCCACCAGCGAGTAGGCTGGGGGGGCACAAGAAGCTGGGAGGGGACACAGCTGGGACAGCTCATCCCAACTGACCAAAGGGGTATCCCACACCGTATGATGTCATGCTCAGCATGTAAAGCTGGGGGAAGAAGAAGGAAGGGGGGGGGACATTTGGAGTGATGGTGTTTGTCTTCCCAACTAACCGTTACACATGATGGATCCCTGCTTTCCTGGAGATGGCTGAACACCTGCCTGCCCATGGGAAGGAGTGAATGAATTCCTTGGTTTGCTTTGCTTGCATGTGCGGATCTTTTGCTTTACCTGTTAAACTGTCTTTATCTCAGCCCACGAGTTTTCTCACTTTTACTCTTCTGATACTCTCTCCCATCCCACCAGGAGGGAGGGAGTGAGCGGCTGTGTGGTGCTTAATTGTCAGCTGGGGTTAAGCCACAATATAAGGGGGGGAAAAAAAACAAACACCAAAACAAAACAGCTTTCTTGAGACTTTTCTGGCATGAAATTAAAATAAGACATTTTTGTGACAGTGAGAAGATATGGGAAAAGAGCTCTTCAGTAGCTTCCTGGTTAAGAGTGTCATGTTGAAATAAAGTCTCCCATATGTGCCTCGGTCATACAGCAACAGGGCCTGTCTCTCAGTGCGCACAACCACAGAAGCTTCTAAATAAACATTCACCAGGGATGACAAGAGGCACAGATAACTCTGAGGCCCTTCAGAATTGTTCTTATAACTTCTGAAAGTTGCTTACCTGGAAAACATGAGGAGATGCCTTAAGCTATCACAAGGATGGCTGTAGTGTTCTTGAGAATATATCTGAATTTTAATAAAAGGTCAGAAAGAATCTGGTATTTTTGGAAAATAATATTAAACTCTCTTCCTTTAGAGGATGATGCTCTTCATGAAGAGTGCTAAGTGGTAGAAGTAGCTGCCAGCATGGCTTTTTCTGAAGCAATACTGTTTAATTTTTTTTTTTTTTTTTTAATTTTCATTCCCCAACAAGAATTTTGGAAACACAGACACAGGTCAGAAGAACGATACAACTGACAAAGTAAGAGTTTAAGAAGGGCTTAATGAATTAGGAATAGCAAAAATAAATTTCTTGACGCAAAGGTCAAGAAAATCTGGTGTAATATTCTTCAACACACATCTATGATTTTTAATTAAAATCTTTCTGTAATGTAAAACAGTTGAACTTTGTCTGTAGTGAATAAAACTCTGCTAAGCTAATTTATTTAAGGAAGAATAATGTGTGATCATTGGGATATGCTACCATTTAAGTTAGCCCATAAAAGCCAAATGAAATTCATGGTATGTTTTAATTTGGCTTAAACTAACATAGCACCAGACTACAATAATTAACCATTTTATAGAAGTCTCAGGCTGGAAATGGGTAGAGTGCATATCAGCACACGTAAATATCATACATTTTTTTCCTTTAATGACTGGCAAAAGACACAGTATGGAGAGAATACAATTTTATTTTAACCACTACCCAGATGGCATGACATTCAGTGTGAGAGTAGGCACAGTGCTTCAGAGTCGGCAGGTACCAAACCCCCTCAAAATCCCTGAATTGGTTAAGACCCTTGCTCCCTTTTCCCAAAGACCAGAGTACCTTTTTCCTCCCCCAGGAAAAAGGTTGAAAACCAAATTCTGAGTGGTGACTTGAGCTTGCCTTAGTTATGCCTGACAGTAGATTTCTCCAGTAGGTGAAATAAGCCTGCAAAGGCTACAGCACTCTAAAACTTTCTCCTGATCCCATGGCCCACCATATTTCATGCAGTGCAAATTGTCACAATAAACTCTGTTATTCACAGGAGAACTACGCAGTCCAAACAACTTACCATTTCTGGGAACGTTTTGAAAGAGAGACTTTTTAACTTCAAAAAAAAAAAAAAAAACCAGCAGCAAATTCTTCTAGAAGAAGGGCCAGAAGGAGG
>NW_008824234.1:2168264-2169568 GCF_000699105.1 Pygoscelis adeliae | reverse complement strand
CACGGGTTCATGAAAGGCAGGTCCTGCTTGACCAACCTGATCTCCTTCTATGACCAGGTGACCCGCCTAGTGGATGAGGGAAAGGCTGTGGATGTGGTCTACCTGGACTTCAGTAAGGCCTTTGACATCGTCTCCCACAGCATTCTCCTGGAGAAGCTGGCGGCTCACGGCTTAGACAGGTGTACTCTGCGCTGGGTCAAAAACTGGCTGGACGGCCGGGCCCAGAGAGTTGTGGTAAATGGAGTTCAATCCAGTTGGCGGCCGGTCACGAGCGGTGTTCCCCAGGGCTCAGTATTGGGGCCAGTTCTGTTTAATATCTTTATCAATGATCTGGATGAGGGGATCGAGTGCACCCTCAGTAAGTTTGCAGACGACACCAAGTTGGGCGGCAGTGTTGATCTGCTCGAGGGTAGGAAGGCTCTGCAGAGGGACCTGGACAGGCTGGATCGATGGGCCCAGGCCAACTGTATGAGCTTCAACAAGGCCAAGTGCCGGGTCCTGCACTTTGGCCACAACAACCCCATGCAGCGCTACAGGCTTGGGGAAGAGTGGCTGGAAAGCTGCCTGGCGGAAAAGGACCTGGGGGTACTGGTCGACAGCCGGCTGAACATGAGGTGGCAGTGTGCCCAGGTGGCCAAGAAGGCCAATGGCATCCTGGCCTGCGTCAGAAATAGTGTGGCCAGCAGGAGCAGGGAAGTGATAGTACTCAGCACTGGTACGGCCGCACCTCGAATACTGTGTTCAGTTTTGGGCCCCTCACTACAAGAAGGATGTTGAGATGTTGGAACGTGTCCAGAGAAGGGCAACGAGGCTGGTGAGGGGTCTGGAGAACAAGCCTTATGAGGAGCGGCTGAGGGAGCTGGGGTTGTTTAGCCTGGAGAAAAGGAGGCTGAGGGGAGACCTCATTGCTCTCTACAACTACCTGAAAGGAGGTTGTAGCGAGGTGGGTGTCGGTCTCTTCTCCCAAGTAACTGGCGAAAGGAC
The DNA here is from genome assembly GCF_000699105.1 of Pygoscelis adeliae. NCBI lineage: Eukaryota > Metazoa > Chordata > Aves > Sphenisciformes > Spheniscidae > Pygoscelis > Pygoscelis adeliae. Next base: position 2,168,584 of record NW_008824234.1, on the reverse strand, counting down.
GAGAGGAAATGGCCTCAAGTTGCGCCAGGGGAGGTTTAGATTGGATGTAAGGAAAAATTTCTTTACTGAAAGAGTAGTTAAACATTGGAACAGGCTGCCCAGGGAAGTGGTTGAGTCACCATCCCTGGAAGTATTTAAAAGACGGGTAGATGAGGCGCTTAGGGACATGGTTTAGTGGGTATGGTGTTGTTGGGTTGACGGTTGGACTCGATGATCTTGGAGGTCTCTTCCAACCTTTAATGATTCTATGATTCTATGATTCTATGATCTCCATCCCCGGAGACGCGTGCTGGTCCTGGACATACGCACCCGTGGGACAC
>NW_008824234.1:2159226-2165974 GCF_000699105.1 Pygoscelis adeliae | reverse complement strand
GTGTTGTCCCTCCAACAGATATCGGGGTGGTTGAAGTCCCCCATGAGGACCAAGGCTTGTGAGCGTGACGCTGCTCCTATCTGTCTATAGAGAGCCTCATCTGCTCGGTCTTCCTGGTCGGGTGGCCTGTAGCAGACCCCCACCGTAATGTCACCTGTCCCTGCCCTCCCTTTAATCCTGACCCATAAGCTCTCAGTCAGCTCCTCATCCATCTCCAGGTGGAGCTCCATGCACTCTAGCTGGTTATTGACACAGAGGGCGACACCCCCTCCTTGTCTCCCCTGCCTGTCCTTCCTAAAGGGCCTGTATCCTTCCATCCCAACACTCCAATCATAGGAGCCATCCCACCACATCTCCATGATGCCAATAAGGTTGTAGCCCTGTAGGCATGCGCACGTCTCTAACTCCTCTTGTTTATTCCCCATGCTACATCATTGCTCTACAATGGTGCACTATCCATTTCCCACACACACAAGTACTTCCCGAGTGCAGAATGGGGCAGGAAGTCAGATAGCAACACAGAGATTCCTAAAGGAAACTGGCAGACTAACACAAACCTGATGTGTCATGGGCTTAGCTGCAAAGAGCAGACTCAGAGATGATGCTCAGAGACAAAGGAAAGAAAAGGAGCAGCCCTGGAAGTACAAGGAGATATTGGAATGGAAGTATGTTTAAAAAGGATTCAAACCATGAACTCTATGGGCAGGGTTATCATAGGTATTTCTTCAAGCCTTTTATTTAATAACTTTCCCAACTTAATTTGAGTTTTCCCTATTTAAAGGCTCACCTTGGTCTAGTTGGGGTTTATATTCCAGGAAACTAATTAGTAGAGATTAGGAACCACTTCAAAAATGCAGAATGGTGGATCTGTCTGACTTGTAGTCCTGTCACATTCACACGTGGACACTAAATTTCTCTGGCTCTAAAGCTATGCATGCAAGACACTGCTTCCATGCTGCAAATGGCAACATGGTTAACAAAGAGCTGTTCCTTTCCAAGACCAAGACAGGCTAGCAGACTGCCAAATAAATCCTCAACACACATTCAACAGCATAATATGGGATTTCTGCAAGCAGAATGACCAATACTCTTCCGCCTTGGAGCACCTACAGAGAATCTTAATTAAGCTTGCCAAGAGCAGGGCATTACTCACCTTGATGTATCAACCCTCGAGGGTTCCCTCCTTATGCTCCAGAAAAAATAGGACACGTGGAACAAAAGTGAAACAGAGTTGGGCTGTATGCAGGTGAAATGCCCACAGAGCGCATAGATCAAACCTGCAGTCAGCCCCAGATCAACCTCCCAGGTGTTTAAAAGCAAATACATTCAGTGCAAGTCTGAAAACTGCAAACAATCCATATTAGAAGCTAAGACCTGCTAGTTTGTCCATCTCAGCCTAATTAGGTCACCCTAATTCTCTCCCTTAGTTACCTAATTTAGTTTGTTAAATGTGGTATATGCTTGTGACACATTCACAACAAACTCATTTGTTCTTCAACTCCTTGCCGGCTTGCCACCCAAGGTGAACTGTAAGAGCTGTAACCCAGAAAAGAAACTGTTCTGTCTCTGCGTGCGCTATTCTCCTTCATAATAAAATCCCAACATGAACTCCCTCAGTCATGTCTCACTGAACTAGTAATTCCTGCTAGTTGTGTATAACCAAACTCTACAGAACTCTCATTGACACGCACCATGAAGAAGTTCCAAACCGCCAAATCCTCTGCCATTTTCCCCGTTACCTTCACACTGTGGTTATATTTGGCACCTCAATGATTGCTGCTATTAGTTTGGCACATAATGCTCTGCTAGGCACTGCTACCCTGTAGGCAAAGCTCATATGCATGAGCAGAATTCATTGCTGTGTAAATTGACTTGCTTGAAAAGTGGAGAATTCTCAGACCAGTTTAGTACCTGGACAGACAAACAGATCAGTTTTTCCATCTGTCTACAAGACCTCCCTGCTTAAAAATCTCAATGATTTTGACAGACTCACTCAGTCCTAACTTGTCCATAGATTTAAAAAAAACAAAACAAAACAAAACATGCAAATATCAAGCTACTTGAGACAGCCTGCTTTCTGTTAGCTCTGTTGGAGTACATAGTGTAAACTGCTTTAAGATTGCACAGGGAACTGAGCAGATTCTTGACATCCCTTTGCAAAATAAGTACTGACTGTCACCCAGAATCTTAACAGGTTGAAATGGTATAAAACACTAATAGGATGATTTTAATCATTTTGTCAAGTGTGGCTGACGCTACATTGTCAAGTGAAAAAAAAAAAAAGTATTTTGTACAGCTCTGGATCAATTTTATTTCTTATCGTGGCATCACAAAGGTAAAAGAAAAGGTGTGAATGGGTTAAAATTTTCCTGGTGGTTTTTTAGGCAACAAACTGAAGGAAAATGTGCAAGTCCTGACCAGGTGAAATATTAAATTGACAATGACCCTGCCCAGGGAAACCTTTCTTAAAACAAACCAGTGCTCTGAATACCTTAATAGATTTCAAGTGTCTTACTTAAATACAACACTCAGAGTGCCTCAAGGGGAGGAAAGACATTACTGTCATTAAGTCTTCTGGTACAAAGTAGTGGTGCAGAAAAAGAGACCTAAATAGGTTTTCTGTTGGTTACCTGAAACTGCATAAAAATTGACATCTGTGGAAAGTGTTGATGCAGGAAGGAGGAACAACATCTATTTAAAAACAAGTAGCAAGAATGCATACTAGCAAGCCTGTATTAGGATTTCAAGGTTTTGAGAAAACACAAGAGCAGATACACTCCAGTGCCGTAGGCCAGATGGCACAGTAGCACCAAGAAAACCATTTTCTACTTAGGCTGCAGTCAGAAACCATCACCTGTCTGCTACCCTTCCACAGCCCACTGAGTAGAGTTCATGTGAGTGGTTTCCACTTCAGGTAAAGCAAGTTTGACTGATTACAGCTGATATTGAGTTCAGTTCAAATATAAGCCAGCTGACCTCACACTGAAGAGGATGAGATTTCATATCATCCTTTCTACTTTGACAAATCAGGATGTGTATGTATGCGTGTGTGTTGGCGCATGAATACAGGAGCAGAGGCAGATTGAGGAGAAGGACAACAGCGTTGCTGGTTGCCACAGATCTTCCTACAGCACTAATTCAACTGCTGTGCTTTGAGAGTGAAAAACAATGCAGTAGTCAAAAGGAGATGCTCTTTTCAACACCCCATATCTCAGCCTCAAGAATATGACAGTTTACCAGCAGACTTCTACATACTAATCATAAAAGAGAAACCCACAAGCAAACAAAAAAACAAACACCCACCCCACCGATCTCTCCAGCAAATGGAGTTGGAAGCACAAGTCAGCTTGCTGAGCTAAGCAGCACGTGGTGATAAATAACGTCTCAGGTGCCAGTTTGTAAGACTATGGAACAGCCCTTTCCTCAGGCGCAGCAGAGGCTGTATTCCTAGCAACAGTAAAACCAGTGAAACAAACAGGGATAGATTCTCCCACTGCCTTATATTTACACTGCTAGATGCAAACTGATGGGAGACTGAGTGAGTACTGGCTTCCAGTGTGCTCAAAATGTAGTTTAAGCTACTATACAAGTTGGAAAATAGGAGACTCACCCACACCAAAGAAGAGAGACAGGCAAAGATACATATTAATCATAAAATGCACAATATTAACATGGATTTGGGTGGCATTATGGTGTGTTAGCATGCCAACGTGTGCCTGAGTGGGGGGGGGGGGGGGGGGGGGGGGAACATATGTCTCCCCTAACCACAAAAGCTTATTCACTTCTTTAAGTTCAGCTTACCAGAATTTTTCAAAAGATATCAGTTAGAAGCAGATATGACAAAACAACTACACCTCCAGATTTCAGAAGTCCTCATGCTTTAAATTCACTATGATAACAAAACTCTATTGAGGGAAGGAAAACAGAAAATTCGTCCATTGCTTTCTTCATCCTGTTGTAATTACTTCTGTGAATTTACTTTATTCATAAACTATGAACAGTGACTGTTCAACCGTAAACAAATAACAACATAATTAATTGAGATCACAATAGAAAGCAAATTTTAAAAAAATTAGACTACAAGAGTTATTTGCAGTGTTACTCAGAGAAATTATTTCTCAAGTTTGTATTTTAACATTCAAATGAACATACAAAAGGCTTTTCAGTACTTAAGTCTTGATACATAGACAACTGATAATCAACTTCTGCATGCTCTGTACTTCTGCTCTATACCACAACATATGGAAAACAGAGATTAGCTCACAGCCAACAAAAGTACTTGTTCTTCTTTTGACTAGCTCCTGACAATTTAAGAGAGACTCTTTAGAGTCTTCTTTTGGTGGTTTTTCAACTAGTTTGTGCATTAACTCCATCAGGATTATTAGCAACTTTATACTAGTCACCCCCACATTCCTCACTGAGTAGAAATAATTTGCCTTCTAATGCAATTCTCGGTTTATCACTGTCAGTGAATTTGCATACACACCTTGAAATGTCATTTAACAGTCTAGTTTGGCCTTTTCAAAAATATTTAGCAGCATTAGTTCCTGTACTCTCTCATCTTCAGTAAACATTGTATAAGTTCTTAATTACAAATTCTTAGGGTCCAGCAAATAGGATGTTATGATTCTAAAGGCCATTTAATCAAAAGCATGTAAAACAATATGACTATCTTGTGAAAGACCTGTGCAAATTAATCTGATATGAATTATTAGTTCAGCATAGAGACAATCCTTTTTTTCCCCAAGAAATCACATTTTTATAAGATATCTGTGTAAAAAGCAACACACAGATTGTGCAAAAGAATGCAAACAGCACTGCTTTTTATTTAGAAATAATAAAACAGAAGTGATATTGGCACAGCTTTAATCTGTTACAAATAATTTAATTGCCTGCCATTTGCAAATAAGCCCCATTTTAAAACCTCACAGAGTTTCTGTAAGCACACCTATTAACATTACTCACTCCGGGACTTCAAACTTTAAGAAAATGTTTATGATCAAGTAACGTCTTCAAAAAGCTATTTCTTCCACTTAATGAAAAATGTTTATTTTGTGGGGGACGATTTTGTTTCCTTTTAATATGAACGACAAAAAAAGGCATCAAGGATCTGAGTATAAGATAACTTTTTTCCATCTGAACATCTAGACAGAGTAATGCTTCTAATTTAACTCAAATAATTTCAGGACACCTTTAGCAGAAAAGCAGAAGCGTACCTTGTCCAGACCATCTTGGGCCTGGCAGTTAAAAAACTCTTCTGAGTGGCAGGACTGAATTACCTCAAGCTGAGAAGAGACACAAACATGAAGCTCTAAATATCAGCTAATGCTCTAAACACAAAGGTCAAAGTCAGTTAACACTCCTTTTACGTTGACTCCAACCCTGCCAGAAGGTGCTTGTCAGACTAACCCTTTTTAGATTCGAATCTAAATGCAGTAACTCCTTGATGCCATTGATCCCTGAAGAAGGAGTTTGGTGATGTATAAACATAAAACCCTCTTTTGATGTCACTGATTAATTCTATAAGAAGCTAGCAAAGCAGAGAATATTAGTTTGGAATTCAGTAAGTTACAGTAATGATTCGGGAACTCCTCAGAAAGTACAGAAAGGCAAAAGCTGAATGAGCTAAAGGGAACATCAAGGCAACCCCACGAACTGTGGAGCCAAGTGGAAAAGGACAGAAGCCAAGACTTCACCTTGCCAGATCTCTGGAAGACACAGCTTTCTCCTTCAGGGAAGCTGTTGGAACAGCAAACTGAAGTGCTTTCCTCATAACTCATTTACCTAAGCTCAGCCAAGTCAAATTGTTATGTTTGTACACTGGAGGGCTGGGCTGCCCATCAGTGGGGCCTTGACAAGCCAAAGGTATGGGTTGACAGCACCCTCATGAATTTCATCAAGGCAAATCCAATGTCTTGCACGTAGGAGAGAATAGCCCTGTGCAACCGTTCAGGTTGGGGACTGACAGCCTAAGTAACACTCTCTGAGAAAAGAAAGTGGAAATCTGGTGAACAAGAAGTTGACCATGAGACAGCAGTGTGCCTATGCAGTAGTGAGTGCTAACTGCAGACTGGTCTGCATTTGCATAAGCATAGCCAATGGTTTCATGGGAGTGACTATTCCCTTCTAGTCATCATTGTTAAAGCCGCATATCAAGCTGTGTGCTCCTTTTTGAGCCTTCAGATACAAAAGAAATACTGATAAACAGGAGAGAATCCAAGGAGAGCCATTGAAATGGTGATGGAGCACATGATGCATGAGGAACAGCTGAGGAACTGGGCTCCTTCAGCCTCAGGAAGAGAAGGCTACTAGGGTCTCTAATTGCAGTCTTCTAGTCTGTAACAGGGGGAATACAGAGAGAGCCAGACTCTTCTCATAGATGCCCAATGAAAGAACAAGAGGTCACAGTCTCAAGTTGCAGCAAGACAAATTCTGATTAGATTTAAGAGGAAAAAGAGCAAACTGAGTGGTCAAGCACTGGAACGGGTTACCCAGAGAGCCTGGGAAATCTCCATCCTTGGAAGTTTTCAACGCTGAACAGGACAAAGTCCTGAGCAACCTGATATATATTCAAGACCGGCCCTACTTTGAGCAGGATGTTGGACCAGATGACCCCCAGAGGTCCTTTTCAAACAAAATTAATTTATAATATTTCAACAGCAAGTAGCCACAAGAGCTGAAGCAAAGCAAGAAAGGCAGAATCAGCCCCACAACACCATGTCCAGTCACAGCAGCCTCCAATGCAGCA
>NW_008824234.1:2157140-2159150 GCF_000699105.1 Pygoscelis adeliae | reverse complement strand
TGCAAAATTTTGAGCAGCACCCATGAGGTCTGGAAAAAAAAAAAAATAGGGTCTTCACCCCATTTTAGGATGAAGCTGTGCAGTTAAAGATTGCGAGGTTTCTAGGCTAAGGCTTGTATCACACCTTTCCACCACAAATAAGAATCACTTTGCATTGGGAAAGCTGAAGATGACTTTGGCTAGCATTTACTTAAGACGGCAATAAGAACATATATAAAATGCTTGAGAAAGAACAGCATTGTTAATTTTCACAGAACAGCAGCATGATCTCTGGCTCTCATGTGAGATTTTATTTGAAATCTTGTTTTTTGTTTTGCTTTTTTAAATTACATTTCCATGATGATTCGTTCTCTGCTAGCATAAAGAGCATTATTTACAAATTGCTATGGATAGTTGGACAATTGGTATCATCTGCTGTTTTCTTTGTACTAACATCAGACTGTTTTGCTGCAATTTTTCTAACTAGATGAATTTCAATTTGTCTAGCTAAAAACTTTTTCTTTTTTTTAAACATCATTTAATCAAGCGATATCTATGTTCTTTCATTTTTTACGCACTTATCTCATGTTCACCCAGAAACTTCAAACAGGTGAGGAAAAATACAATATGACAATACTTAGTCCACAAATACAAGACGTGTCACCTTTTGCTGAGGTCCCAGAACAATTCCTTGAAAGTCAGAGTTTGCAAAAGCTCGGTGAAAGCAATGATAGTAATTCTTCTTGTAATCATTTTAATGAAATACTGAAATACTATAATCATTTGAGGTATTTATAACAATGTAATTACAACTTCCCCTAGAAAACACCAGATTGTCTAGGCTATATTCCTGGAAAGAAGGCATCTGCTAATCTTGGTAAACAGAGCGGAAAAGTGGGATCTGATTTAGATTAAACATTCTTAATATCCATTCATTGCTTTTCTCAGGACTATTCCTGAGAACTGGGAAGGAATTGAAGTTGCCAACATATGATACACCCTGTGTAACCAAACCGTTGTCCCCCATCACGTCACTCTCCAGCTGTAGGGTGCAGAGTGTTTCACACTGGAGTTATTACTGGTCAGGAGACAAAGAAGCCTGCAGCTACAAGAGAACAACACTTACACATAGTTCATGTGTTTCAGCATCAGGATCTTGTCTTTCAGGCAAGTACTATACTCTATAGAGCTAGGAGGTGGAAAGATAGTATTGGGGACATTTTGGAGTAGAAAAATGGGTGGGAACACAGAGATGGTAAAGTTCAGAAAGGTAAGGGGACCTGAAACAGTCCTGGCAGACAGGAAAGGCACTGAGTGAATCTGCACTAAAATACTCTTCATCTAAATTGTCATTGTGAGCCCTTGTCCTTTAAGGACAGATCTCATTTAAATGACTTCCTTTAGGTAATCAAATAAAAAATTCTTCTGCTCTCCCTACCATCTGATTAAAACGTGCAGGGAAATAGCAGATGACAGTTGAGTGTGCGAGAATGTACTGTCACGTAGAGTTCCCATCTCTTCCCCAAGTACTCCATAGCCCTGGCACTGCTTCAGCCCTGAGACATCTCAGTTATTTTACCCCAATCCTTCTCCTTCACACTCTATTGAAAAATCTTTCCACATTCATGCCTTCTGCATTCTCTTACCCCAGGATTACTTACAGAGCTCAATTAAAAATAAGCTTAATCATAATCTTTTCTGCTAAAGAGTGACAGAAGTAAGTGTCTGCCTATACAGTTTCTATATGCTTCCCTATGTATCCTACAATACAAACCTACAGAACAGATATGGGGCCCTGGAAGTTGAGGGCCAGGCAAATGAGGATGTAGATGAAGGTCCATCCAGGGGGTTGCCTAGGGTGAGGCAGTCAGCCCCACGCATTACGACTGCCTCTGCCAAGAAAAAAAGGAGGGTGATTGTCATAGGCGATTCCCTTCTGAGGGGAACAGAGGGCCCTATATGCCGACCAGACCCGTCCCACAGGGAAGTCGTCTGCCTCCCTGGGGCCCGGGTCAGAGACATTACTAGGAA
>NW_008824234.1:2147690-2154041 GCF_000699105.1 Pygoscelis adeliae | reverse complement strand
TGTAGCGAGGTGGGTGTTGGTCTCTTCTCCCAAGTCACTGGCAAAAGGACAAGAGGAAATGGCCTCAAGTTGCGCCAGGGGAGGTTTAGATTGGACGTGAGGAAAAATTTCTTTACTGAAAGAGTGGTTAAACATTGGACCAGGCTGCCCAGGGAAGTAGTTGAGTCACCATCCCTGGAAGTATTTAAAAGATGTGTAGATGAGGCACTTAGGGAGATGAGGCGCTTAGAGAGATGGTTTAGTGGGCATGGTGGTGTTGGGTTGACGGTTGAACTCGATGATCTTGGAGGTCTCTTCCAACCTTAATGATTCTATGATTCTACAATCCGTCTTCACCATATCTCCCAGCTCCACTAATACTTGATCCTGAGCTCAAGTCTGTGTCTAACCCAACGCTCTTGGTACCTTATCAATACTTCTGTCCTGCATTCCCATTGACTACTGCCACCCCTCTTCAAAGGGTACAACCTGAGACATCTAAACAAGTACAGGGGGCTGGGCATGCTACTGCAGCAGATGTACATACAACAAATATCCTCCGAGAAACCACTTCTGTAATGGACTTTTGAGAACTTATGAAATACTTTTATAAGATAGCCTTGCCATATTGCTAATTTGGATTTCTAACAGACATCCAAAAGTTTTTTTACTGAGCATTCAGTATCATTTTCGCTTGGGAGAACATTATGTGTGTTACCTCATTATTGTATGCTCTGTTATTCAGTGTAGTTTACACAAGGCTTTTTCAGATCTAGCATTCTCAGATGTTGGCATTCAAATAGAAAGGAAATTGTCCAAGACACTGCAGTATCAGTATGGAAAATGTATTTTCAAGGAAATTTGCATTTGAAATTTTTTTAGTATAAGGAGATGAAAAATAAAGGAGATGCTTTATATAGTACTATCAACATGATCCTTTCCTTTTTATTTTTTGTTTTCCAATAAACATGAATGAAATGTCAGTCCCAGATATTCATGACATTAACATTAACATACTCTCTTGAGTGTAACATACCCGTATTGATTTGACCAATAAATTAACCACGGAAGATAATTTAAGAGCTTCAAGAGAAGTAGTATCTCACGCTAGATGCCTCCTCTTGCTTCTCATCTTTGTCCTAGCCCACTGACCGTGAAGAGAGGGGGATACAAGCCCTTGCATCAGCAGACTTGTACAAAGCCACTGTAATACAAGGACCTTTAGGACTGTCAGCAGACAACTACCTCAGCAGAGAACAGCAGCATGCAGCAGCTGTAATAGTTTCTGTACAATTCTTCCCTATCCCCCATAGTGCTCAGCAAACTCTAAGACCAGAGAGAGAGAGAGAGAGAGAGAGAATAACTGGCACTTTCTTGTATGTCAGGAATAACCAGCTTCCTATCACCCACCTCATACAGGTAGTACAAGTTTAAAACTTAAGATCCTTAAAAATTTTAATTAAAAGACAAGTAAGGAGTACAGACAGTCAGCAGATAGGCAGAAGAGTGCAGTAAGCCCAGCATTAAAACTCAACCTGATAAATTGCAGTGTATGAATTCCTTTGCCTGAATTATTCTCTGCAAGAGAGGAGGGGATATTGTTGCATTCCTGATTCTCATATTGACCTGTAGTTTGTCATTAGGCCATGTATTTTGTTTCTATATAGACTGTGAATTGGCCAAAATCCAACCCTTGGTTGCTAATACAGTGGATTTGAGTCCCACAAAGTTACGTATAGGATCCTAATTCATTGCTAGACCCAAGGTTGTCATCAGCAAACACTAGAACAAACATTGTTCTGGGCCCAGAGTATAAGATGAGTTTCTACAATGCCTAACATTTTCAGTTAATGGTAGCGATTAATCACTGGCAAAGTCAATCCCTGCTCACACACACAAGAAAATAGCTTACTTCTGCTACCAGTTATTCTTAGTTCAGGAAGTAAAGATTTGTATTGTGCATTTTAAGTTTCTCTTTTCTAAACATAATGCTGTCTCTTGCCAGGAACCTGCTCTCTGAATTGTTCAAGGTAACAAAAAATCCATTTCAACGTATTGCCCAACAGTGCTTATGAACAGTCAAACAAACACTGGGAAGATTAGATGCATCCAAACCAATGAATTTACTGCTACTATTCAAAGTCTATGCTAAAATCTTTTCTGGTAAAACAAAAGGGGGAATGCAAGGGGAAATTACACAAAAACTGACACTTGATGTCTAAGTGATGAACAGAGAATGAGAAGGGTGAACTACTGTCGCTCATCACTCCATTTAGCCATCTTTAAGAAAGATGCTGTGAGGGCAGATTGAGCAGCCTAAGGAGACTGGTAGACTCAAAAGACTGAATCTCACTGTCGGAGCTACCACCCTGCCACCTCTGTGCACACTGGAGGGCGCACAGGAGTGAGCTGGGGCTGGGACAGCCCTGACCAGGTGGGCAAAAACTCAAAAGACTGAATCTCACTGTCGGAGCTACCACCCTGCCACCTCTGTGCACACTGGAGGCGCACAAGGAGTGAGCTGGGGCTGGGACAGCCTGACCAGGCTGGGCAAGAACCAGATACCACCACCATGGGAAACACATGAGACTGCCACCTTCTCTGCCTTTGGTTAGATCAGGAACACCTGGGAAGCGGCATCTATATTCCTGCTCTCCGGGTCTGTTACCTTCTGCCACTTCACTGTCTCGTGTCCAGCGATATTCTCCTCACAAACACAAGACCTTTAATAAAACCACTGTGAGCCTGTCCTCAAAATGGTAAACTAGAAGCCCTTTGTCAGGTCACTGAGGTCTCCTCTGAGGACAGTCTAAATGCCCACACTCATCCCATGGGGAGAAATACGCTTTTGTTTAGGGTGAAAGTCCTCTCATAGAAAGGTAGTTCCTCTGCTGCTTTTTTGAGCCCTTATTTAGAAGTCTTGGCACTTCTTATTTAGAAGTCTTGGCACTGAAAAATATGAAGTTACAGCGAGCAGAAAAAGCCTAAAAGCTAAGTTGTTACAACAATCCATGTACACTTTCTCCACCCGTGCCCTTAACACAGCTGAGGGTATGGCTTATCTCACTGACTGAAGCTGAACTAACATCTTGCTGCTGACCAGAGCAAGAGGCCCCGACCTTCTGCTCCTGTCACCCTCTCAGTAAATCTGGTTTTGACAGTCATCCGATCCCACGGTGAACAGACTGAAACTATATAAAAGCAGGAAAGTACACAGGTGATTCCCCCCCATCAGTGGGTTAAATCAGCTTACCCTGAAATCAGTGGCAAGCAGGCAGGGGGAGAGGTTCATGCAGGGAAGGCACAAGAAGTCCCCCCTTTCTGCAGCAGCGAGCCCATAGCTGGGCTGGCCGCACTGCAAGCGTGCCCTTGATGATAATTGCAAAGCTGCCTCCCCAGTGTGTTTTATAACAAAGGGCACGTCTTCACATCTAAGGCCATACTCACACCTCTTCTCTTGTTTGTTTGCCTATTTTCCATTCTTTCTGCCCTAGTTTTTTGGTTTGAGTGCTCACACACATGCATAGCCTTTCAACATATGCCTTCAGCTTACAATTGTAATGAAAAATTATAATAATATAATAATAATAATCTGGCTTTACTAGGCATCCAGCTAACTTCCTATCACATCTACGTATCACTGTGAAAAAGGACATTTAATTCCGCTTCCATTTAGCTCAACTAGAAGATGATTAAACCCGTAACTTTAAACCAGACCCACGATTGCATACACATCAAGTGGGCAGTGGGTGGTAGCCATTAACACTACCAACAGTAACAGGGATTTCTTTTTCTGGCAGCATTTCTGAAAGTCTTGTCTTGTGGCCTAATTTTTAAATTAGGATTTTCAATAGTTCCTTGTAAAAGCAGTTTCAGGAAGAATTCTTTTGATATTACACATACACGCCTGATCCTCTTCTTCCTTACAACGGTTATTTGCTACATTAGTTTCACTATCTTCAGAGGACTTGGTTCTAACTACATTAATTTAAGTAAGTTCAAAAGTAGGCCACGGAAACAAAATGAAGTATGGGCGAACTGCAAAAACTCTTCAATAGTCTCATTTAATTTGACATATAAAATAAATATGGATTTTATTCAGCGGTGTATTGTCATCTTTAAAAGACTGCTAATCCTAGAAGTCATTTTATTGAGTCTTTAGTTGGTGATTTTTAAGCAGTAATTTATTTCAATTAAATGACAGCATCTTTTAATCTCAAGGAAGTGACTTGGCAGACAAGCAATTCTGTCTTTGGAGCTTTCATACATTTATTCATCTGCCTAAATTTCTGAAGACTTTGGAGTTCAGTTGAAGTTTCATCTTGAATTAATGGTTTGGGGAAAGCAATCTGTTTTGCTACAGCACATAAGAAATGAAACAAGGTTAATGTTAGGGGGGAGCAAGGGTAATGTGATAACTTCAGGCCTGAAAAAAGCAGATGCAAACCCACTGCAATCATTGGCCGGCGCACCTCCATGTGCCAGAGTTAAAATTAGCCCACAACAGCTATGATTTTTATGTCAATAAAACCATAGCTTTCCCTGAAAACAATACATATATCATACAAAACTGTTAGAGTCTTTCAAGCAAGCAAAGGTGTTAAACACTGCTGATACAGTTAAGAAGTACCTCTGTGCCTGGGAGATAATGTTTAACGTCACTTAGTCGTAAAATCAGGGAAAATAATCAAACCCACTAGTAGGCACCAGACCTTGGCATCCACAGCGATCTGACCATTCCTAACAGGGCTTGAGAACACGCAAAGCTCTATTCACTTACACCAGGCTGCCGTGAATGGCTGTGCCCTGCTATAATACTCCATTTTTGAAATCTTTTTGCCTGCATATCACCAGAAAAACAACAACAACAACAACAACGCCTGAAGCTTTCTGATAATACATTTTTTCCCCATTCTATTTTTCAATTTGGAAAGAACCCTAATAGCTCTGTTTTCTATAAATGGATGTTTTCATTTGGCAGAGAAGCAGCCCTTAGACACCAGGGCACTCTTTTTTTGTTCTGATGAAAATTGTTCTGCTGGAGTGCATCAGGAACCGTTGAAATCTCCTTACAGAGTTTATCACAGTTGCTTTCTTCAGCCAGCAATGAAAATAAGTTATAAGTTAAAAAACTAAGCCTCAGTTTCACATTATTAGACCACATTGCTGGAATTACAAAAATTCCACACAGAAACCAAATTCCTGGCCTTATTAAAATATTCTTTTCGAATGTTATACCTACAGATTATTGGTCCAAACTAAGTTGTTGCTGTGTTACCTCACCATCTCCCAAGAACATAGTTGGAAGTACAAATAAATGGATTTTAAAATGCACAACAGTAACATCTATGAAATTCTTTAGTGTGCCATAAGATAAAAGCATTTAACAAGGCTCTCTGACCACATGTCTTGCGCTCAGTCCACACATATACCTCCATACTACTTAGACTAACAGTCCAGTTTCCATTCTGATCCACACATCTGTCACAAAAAAAGGAATTAAGCCAATCTACTGTGACTATTTCTCCTCCTGGAATCTGGGATTTATGTCCGAGGTATGTGCAAAGCTGAGCAGTGCACAACGCTGAAATCCTGAAAAGTGTCAGGTTCATTACATAAAGAAATTAGAGTAGCAAGAAATAGGACTGAAATTGCATGATACCTTGATGTTAGGATTTACAGATAAGCTATTTTAATCATGAAAAGAACCTGGTACCATATTAGTAGGAACCCTTGCTACACCTAAATAAGCAGTGGGAAATGATCTAGGGGAAAACTATTTTTAAACTCAAGGTCCCACCAGTAGGCAGTCCTAAGATATTTTACATTAGAAGAGAGGCCATGGCACTGTGACACAAAGGAAGAAAAAAAAAAAAACCAACAACAAAATAAACAAAACAAAACAAAAAAAACAGTCATCACCTTGAGAAACTGCTATGGAGTCTGAAAGCTAGGCAGATCTACACCTTTTTGCTAGCAGCAAGAAGCTGTAGTAAAAAGAGGTGCAAAACCTCCTGCAAACAGGATGAAAAAGAGTTAGAATAGCCATTGGGATTCTCACTTTATGCATGCATATCGAGCTGAATTAGAAACTCCAGTGCTGAATAATGAAAATAAACATTATGATGGCTTCAACAGTCTTAGTAAAATAACTATGCTTTATTTAGACAGTGTGTTTGTAAAACCCAAGAGCTTTAACCTCTAGAGTAACAGTCCTAAATATTGTAGCCTGGTATTTTAAAAAAAAAAAAAAAGTATCATTTACTTCTCTTGTTCTAGTTAGAAAAATGCCTACTTCTTGAGTAGCTCAGGAGATAAATATTTTTTTCTTGACCATTAACTTATCTTCAGAATTTAAGCTTTAAACCTTCT
>NW_008824234.1:2141174-2147676 GCF_000699105.1 Pygoscelis adeliae | reverse complement strand
CCCCCCCCCCCCCCCCAGGTTACATTTATAACTTCAGGTTAAAATAATCAGACTATGCGATACTTTGCATTAAAACTGCAGTATGTAGGATATGCTTAAACCTATTAAAAAGCGTTTAAGCTTGCGTGTTTCAAAAACACAACAGTGCTTCCATGGCAGTATTATACACACATTACTACCGCAGTAGATCGAGACTTTGTCTCTCCAGAAAGGAAGAGAATTGCGCAATAGCAGAAATAACTGCCTCATGGCACAGGACTGCATACCACACTGGCTGTTGCTAATAAAACAAGGAGGCAAAGAACTGCCCCTCCCAAAGCTTCCACAATAAATCTGTGCCTTTTTAGCCATATTTACATGGCAAGTTTTTACAAGCATGGGTATTTGGACGCCACTCTACCCATGCAAGAAATTTCTTCAAAGAAAATTTGGTCCTTTTGTGCCATCAGAAAAACAAACAAACAAACAAATCTATCTAGAAAAAAAAAATCACACTATTTGTCATTTAATCCTATAAATGTAACGTATTAAGCCAGTCAGATTATGGTGGATGCTGTACAAAATGAGGATGCAGTATTACAACATGCTGAAGCTGATGGTCAGTATTTTACAAAATTAAACCTAAAGTTGTACTGATTAATATGTCATACATATGTCATACATTAATTCTACATTAATCTTTTGCCTAGACAGCTATCCCTTAATCCTTAAAATTACAGACAGAAATAACGCGGTGTTTAAGACTGTGCATGCCTCGCTGCCAAGAGCAGAGTCCTTTACAGAGCAGTTCTCCAAGTTGCGTTGAGAAATACAGAACATTTTCACTGGAAAACTCCCAGGCTCAGCCCCAGAATTACTTGTGATAAGGGCTGTCTCAAACACATTCGTCGCAGCTGTACTTTGGATCTACTAAGTAAAATAGAGGGTAAGATAACGTTTTCCCTCCTCCAGATGCCTCCTCGCCCCTCTCCCTAAGGCTGCGCTGGCCTCCCTACCCAACCACTCCCTCCCCCAGCCGGGTGATGCCTCAGCGTAGCCACATGGCTCTCGAACATATGGCTCAGGCACTTGGCTCTGGAGCTGCCAGGCACACACAATGAAGCTAAAGTAGGTTAATGCTAGGAGACTGCTGAAGTCAAATTATAATCTCAAGTAGATTTAAGTGAGCAGAATTTATCAACTCCACTGCTTCTCTTAACAGCATTGCTCTGATCTTGTTCAGGCACTGAATAGACGCACTGACCTCTCTGTGCCTATTCAGCTGACCTGAAGGCAACCACGTGAATATATCCCTGAGTGAAGGCTCTAGTCTCTTTGCACACAAGTGATAACCCTTTTTCTAATAAAAGGAAAAGATACTTTGTTGCTGAAATTGATGCCTTTATGAGACTCTTAACTACATTGCCATTATCTCCATTTACTCAAACAAGTTATTTCTATTTATAAATAGCATTGTGAAACTCAGTTCCTCAGAGACAGGTGGAGGTAGAGCTCTGCAAAGGTTAGGAAAATGGGGTAGGAAACGCACAACAAGTCTCTTCTGCTTGCCATGCTCCGTGTAGAAGTTTGTTGTAATCATGTCTCACCTCCTTGTGTTTGTAGCGATGCTTAGATCCATCCGCACCCCAGTGCGGGACAGTAACAAAGAACAGAAGGTGAACAAGTTTTGACACGCTTCAGCTTTCAACACCCTCGTAAGACTGTGTTATAGCAGAAACCACATTTCACTGTCAAGGCTCATCAGTTCAAGTCCAAATTATATTAAAGGTATATAAGTTCATAAGTACTTCACATAACAGTAAACTAGAGGTTGGAAGTTGGCATAGATCTAGTACTGCCAGTCAGAGGTCAGACAGGGAACCCAGGTGGCAAGGAAACTGGATGCTAAACATTCACCAAATGGAACCAAAACACGACTCGTATCCTCGATCTACAGTTAAACACAGCACCCTTTAGCTGAAAAACATGTTCATGTTTGAGTCATGTCTCTTACTTCTGACTTGTGTTTACTGCCCCACTGCAATCCCCAGTTCCCACTTCTCCACTTACCGTACATTCATCCCTGTTCTCATTCCCCCAACAGAAGTGATCATGAGCTTATTAGTAATTCATACCAACATTAGTTATTTCACTTAAAAATGCCCGAAACTTCTCTCTTCAGTCTCCTCATAAGAGTATCAATTGTCTTTTATGTATGGACTAAAGGACATTTCAAGTTTGTTTTGAAAGTGTGGGGGCAGAAGCTTACTTTTTATTTTAACACTAAGTTTACACTCTAAAAAAAAATCTGAGCATACACTTCTGACGCTAGTCATCTACCAGCATAAACCTGTCCCATAACTCTAGATTAATATTCCTACCATGAAAAATAAGAATAGCCAGAGAGTCTAGGTACCGAAACAACAGATTAAGGGCTGTATGTAGTTAAAAGAAATAAATTTATTGAAGCTGAATCACACAGTTGCTTCAGAAAGGGGGGCAAAGAAGTTGTCTCCCATTATTGTCACTTGTCACAAAGAAAATACTTTTCACTCAAAATAGTAACAATCAGATTCATTCATTCATCAGAAAAAAATCATTTAATTAATTTTTACCTTGTATTTTCACCTTGTACTGTGTTATTATACAAGATAACACAATTAAACAGCTTTATTATAGTTGAGGACGAAATTTTTTTCTTACATGTCTTCCCAATAAGATTAAGATCATCTCATTGCTCATTTGGATTAAAACATCTTGATTTACAAAACTGAAAAAATGGTCTTCAGTTCGCTCACAGAAAGCGGTTCTGAGGTTATACTATGACAAAAGGCCACAGCCACGGCAATGAATTGGCATTAGGTAACAAAATGGAAAAGAAACAGAATTCTTTTGTACGTCAAAACTATAGTGGCCAGTTAAAAACTGACAAATGCACAAAGAGATGAGATAATTAACACCTCTTAGTTCTCTTTTTGGTCTCTAAATTACAACCTTCTTCCTCATGCTGGCACACTATTAAGAGTCATTTTGTTCCTGCAGCAAGTTAGACATCTGATGCAGCATTCCTTACTGGTGTCATTTATAACAACTGGAAACACTACAGATGTAAAAAAGACCCAAGTCATAGCACTGCCAGTTAATATGGAAAACTACACAGTTGTAACACAGAAAAAGTTGTTGCAATCTTAAAAATAACTGAAGTGTGGAATGAACCTAAGGACTTTCACATAGTGGAAATGAGGAATTTGCAGCTAGACTTTTTTGAGCCTTAAACCCAAATTTTCAGAGGATATTAAGAGATTTTTGTTACCTCTGCATCTCCAAATTGACACATATAAGAGGACCCTGACCATCAGTAGACTAGGGCTCTATATGTTATGAAGAAAAATGCCTCACAACCCCTGAAAATTTCCAAAACACCAGAAACCAAAACAAAGAGTAATTTTTAGAAATGTAAGGTTTGCATTTCTAAGTCACACTCCTTTCCCAGTTCCTACGCTGAGCATTTGAAATCTGCAAGTCTCTGGTTCCACACATAACGCACCCGGTATCACTCTTACTTTCTGCCTCCATCTGCCTCTCGTTCTAGTTTTCTTGTTCCTCTATCACGTTTCTGTTCCAAATAATGGGAATTCTAGTTTCTTGAAACCATGCTACCATGGGCAAATATCCTTAGAACAGAGGTACTGTTTGAGGTAGACACTGAGAGCATTAAATATTTATGAGCGTCCAATATCTGATATGTTAAGATTTAGGACCAGACACTCTCCTGGTTATAGTTGCACTGACAGATGTGAATTTGTCCCTGTTAATGCATTAAGTTATGCTGCAGAGTTTAAATCTGACCTTAGGATTTTGACTCTTGCAACTAGTTCTTCCTACTGGTGAAGCAAAATTAAGCAGAGGACTCTACTGTGCTTCTTGTACAACTATAAGAAATCTGGTATTTCCTTCTCCTCCTCCCCTTTACCTCCTAAATGAATGCAAGAAAGCTAAAATTGCATAAGAAAGATCTTAAGAAAGCAATTTGATTCTCCCATTGTTTTGAAGGAGGAAATGGGCCATGGGGGGCAGACCACCCAGCAAGTAACTCCTTTGGGACCATGGTCAAGATTCCCTACTTTGAAGACAAACACATGCCCCGCAGCAAAGGGCGGCACTGCATATGGGCAAGCTGGCTTTTATCAATTTAGCTTGCATAACAACAGTCTATCTTGTGCAGCCTTCCTTGCCTTTGTGCTGGGATTATGCATACTGGCTCAGCAGCTCATGTTTTTTTGCCCCAGAGCATCACCGGCTTGCACCCAGGCTAACTATATAAACCTGCTCAGACTGGGCTTAGCAGGATGCAGACACACTTCTGACTACCGCAGGCACCATAACTACGTTGTTCTAGCCCAGAGCTAACAACTGGACTACATAACATACCTGTACATGCTGCATATGTAGGTGGACAGTAATTTATTTAGTCTGCAGAATCTACAGGGAAACCCAGTAGTGTAGATGTGGGATACTCTCTGTATTTAGGCACACCAAAAAAAGCTTCTCTTTCTAGGTGACTTGAGGGTTTCCCCTTGTGCCTTGAGACTCACTACCCAGGGAGCTCTGTGTCATGCACAGATAGGTGGACATTACTTTCTCTTTTTAAAAGTGTTTTCTAAAGGTGGGATAGCAGTTTTATATATCAGTTACGCTTTCTTCCTTGAGTTACAATATCGTTAACAGGCCCACTTTGCGGAAGGAAACACTAGGGTGTTTTTTGCCTTCATCAGCGCATATTCAGCCACATTCCTCCAGCTTAGGGTTTTCCTAAGCAGGAAGGAGCACAATGAGAGAGAGTGAAGGTGGGTTGGGGTTTTGTTTTGTCAGTTTTGAGTTTTACCCTTTAACCTTTCAGCCAACGCGGGCGAGGTTCCTGCCTGGGCTCCACCACGCGGACCAGCACCAGCCCTGCACTAGGCAAAACAGTGGAGCAGAAGCTCTTACTGATTTTCTACCACACCATGTAATATAAAGTATGTGCAAGTTTCCTTAACAAATGGAACTGCCTTATTTCACCTATTTCAATAGTCTAGATATTCACTAAATATTACGACTTTAAGGAATAACACAATGAAACACTAAAATTTAGCAGAGCCTGGACATACACTTATAAATGGGTAAAGCAGAACTTCAGACTTTACGTTTGGAGCTCATTGGTTGGAAACAGAGGGAAAAATACTTGAATTTAACAACTGATCACATTTAGGTGTGAAAACATCAAATGTAATTTTAAAAATTACCTACCAAAATGTTTCCAGACATAGATGGTAACCCAAGAAGGACTACCATGTGCATCTCAAATCATAACATTCGAGAATGATTAATTCATAGTGCAACAGATGCAGAGAAGGCTTCTAAAATAATAATGGGATTGGACAGCCTATCTTAAGGGAAGGCTAAATAAGCTTGACTTATTTACCCTACAAAATAAAAGGTGCAGAGAGTAGTCCTGTTTCTTTGCCAACTACATCAAGATGAAATTAAATGAGATTAGGAACTTAAACTCCTGATAATTTTTACTTCCACATTCCCTTTTGAGCATCTTGAATATTTTGCATATTCCATCTTTGAACAGAATATGTTTAGAGAACAGCTAATGATTTTCATTGCAGCCCTGAAGATGAGAAATTACTTTCCTTTTTAAACAATCAATCTGAAATATCTTTCGGAGTACATAGATACATCAAGCAGATCAAACCTGGCCCAGTACATGAAGAGCATCACACTTTCACATATGGTAACAATGATAATTCTGAATCACGTCAAGCTGAAACCTAAAGTCAAAGAGATTCAGGGAGACTAATATGCCTAACACAACAAGGGGGCATGAAATGGAAGAATTAGAGACTGAGAAGACAACCTTGGAACGTAATTTTTTATATATATATATTTACAGCACTAAAATACTATGTAAATGCTAAAGTTTAAACTGATTCATTTAATTTTAAAGCATCACTTACTAGAACAACACTGCATCCATTATCTGGAAAAGCAATTTGTATACTTAAGTGATTTGTACGATTCCAATACATGAAGATTTAAGCACAATTCTCTTTCTTCCCAAAGAGAATAAGCACAATATACTGCAAACAAGAAAACCACCCGAATCACTCAGCCTTCCCTTCTGTACAAAATGTCAGTATTATTAATTGAGAATTTTTAGTGGATGTTCTCCATATGGAGATCATATAGATGAACTACACAGGTACAACATTAGCATTTATTTCATTTTATGCTTACTATAGTTGACATATAAGTGTTTCCATGAGATATGTTCTTATGGACACCAAAATCTCACTGAGGGAGGGAACATTTCTTTTATCTTGTCTTCTGGTAATAGTCTACTTCCACAAAAATCTCATTTATAATACCAGTTATAATCACAGGATTGGTTGGCTGAATAGATATGCTGTCATTATATAGCACACATGCCTCCTGCAAAAGTGAGCTAATATTTATGAATGATTTCAGAAGGATT
>NW_008824234.1:2124164-2141121 GCF_000699105.1 Pygoscelis adeliae | reverse complement strand
CAAGTTCTATGAATCTCCTTTGTGATAGAGAAGTATTTATTAATGAAGTATTGACACGGCAATTCTTGCAGAAGCAAACTCATGTTCTGTTTTAAATGCAGAATTACCTGGTATACATCTGATATTGGTTCTTTACACATACAGCAAAAAAAAAAACCTTAAAGTGTTTCAGGATCACATCAAAATATAACTGCAGTTAAAAATCACAGAAACAATTTCACTCACTGGAAAATTCATTAAAAAAATCCCTGCAGTTGTCATAGCTTACAGTTTAATGAATTGGTTCTTTTCCTTTAATTTAAAATCAAGCATGAGATACATAATAAAATGGAGATGGTTATACATTTTATTGCTACGTTAAGGTTAAGAAATAAATATGCAAATAAGGAATTTCAAATTGCTTTAGAGGCCATGCAAGCAGGCAAGATTTATAAACATGAAAGGAAGTCAGCCCTGGTGAAAACTCATGCGGCTCCACTGACATTCTTAATAAATGTGTATTTTTAGAAAAGCATTTATACCACTTCTGTTAACACTTTGGGATCTGTACAGTACAAATACACCTGTTTCCATATTCTTTTTTTCCTAAATTCTGCCCTATCAACAGTTTCAACAGGTTCCTTCTTTTCAAGAATTACCCTGAGCTCTTGGTTGTGACTCTTCCCTTCACTTTAAGATGACTTTAAAATTTACCACTCTTTCAATGTGATGGATTTTCCTTTTAGTGCTATTTCTCCCTCCTCCATACTGTTCAGTGCTTCTGTTATTGTTTACAAATTCTGGTTTTGTGCTGACTGCGACTGAAATCCAGAAAGGATCATCCTGTTCCCGAAAACGGCAAGGTCCGAATCCTGCCCTGAGGATCAATCCGTCAATCCCTAACAGGCGTTGGCACAGATTCTCCCCTAGACTGAATGCATTACACATGGGGAGGGGTTGTTTTACGTACAGCAAACAACCACGATGAGGAAAAGGGTTTTCTAATCCCCTGAATTCTAAAGCTGCAAGAAACATCATGTCTTGCTCTTTGCTTTTTCACTTCTTGAGTGACTTCCTAAGCGTACCAGTTGTTTCCAGCCTGGTTTTAGCCCGCATCTCCAGGAATTCATCCTCTTCCCCTATCCATCATTCTCCTTTCATAACCCTTCACCTTTTTGAACTCCCAAAGGATTACTTTTCATTTGGATGAAAACTATTGGCCAAGTAACAGGAAGATGTAAACTAGAGTGCTCTAACTTGTAAGGTAAGACAGCACCACGAGCTCAGTCATCTGCCAAGCGGTCGGCACATGGGTGCTGCCTGGCCACACACAAACTCCACATTAGCCACAGCTGCCTCTTCCCAAGGTGTTAGGGAACACGAGGTAGCTGGCAGTGCTATAAAGGCTGAACAGGGACAAAAATCACAGTGGACACAAAGAAAGCTTCAAATTATATTTATCACAGTGCATGCGGAGATCAAGCAGAGGGACAGACGACCCAAATCTCCAGGACACCAGACTTCATTAAATATTTTTTCACAGAACAACTCATTTCTAATTGGATTCTACACATTTAATGAAAAGTACACTGTGGCTACTCCTTTTCTCAACAATTATATTATCAGTTACTGAATACCAGGGTCTTTTTTTCTGGGGTAAAAAAAAAAATCCAGTGAAATTTAAGACATCTTTGAGTACTTGCTGAGCTTTTCCCATTATTTGCACTATGACTAGCTTACTAGCATCAAAATCCTGGACCTTACTATCTAGCTTTATAAAATGATAAAATAGTAAAATCACATCTTTGCACTTCTGAGCAGACACACCTGCAAGCGTGGAAGGTGAAATCAACTTCTTTCTTAATTGATTCTGTGGAATCTCTTAAAACAGAAATATAGAGAGGAAAATAATCATGGTGGGAGGCTGAGAAGTCTCCATGAAACTTTCCAAGAAGCTTCCTTGCTGTGAATCAGCACAATGTAAGAATCTACAAAGCCAACATCCCATCTAAAAAAAAAAAAAAACCACACAAAACAAAAACAAACCACACCCACAACAAAACTGGTGATCATTGTGATCCAGTGTGAAATTCCTTCCAGTTGTCTTACTAGCCCTTCCTCTTATAACTTTACAGATAGTAAACAACCCTTTAATACTATCCCCAAAGTAGCCTGGCCATTCTGCGTCAGTCAAACCACAACTCTGAGTAAACTCAGAGTTTTTCACCACGTCTTAACACTCAATTGATAATCTTCTGGAAAATAAAATTGAAAGGCAGCAGCTTCTTAGCTTAGCTCTATTGTCAAAGCCTACTTAAAGCAAGCAAAGTTTAAGGATGATGAAAACTTTATCTTAAATGCTATCATACCCCGAGAGAGTAATAGTTATTTAGAAGTGGCATGCCAATTTAATATATTTGTAAAGACTGTTGGACAGGAGGTCACAAAGTATTTCCTCCCCTTCTTCCTCCTACACTTACAGTTTTATTTCCCAAAGTGCCCCAAAGTCCTCCAAAATCCAGATCTCCTTGAAAACATGCATATCAAATGAGATTGAGCAACAAGGAACCAGGACCATTCAGTGACAGATTATCGAACTGCTGAACATCACAATAAAAATACTCAAGATAAACACAGACTGAGCTCTGCCTGAGATTTACCGATTGCAGATACCGGGCAGTATATTTACTCCAGGGCATAGCATCTACGTTCTTTTCTCATAAAATCTGTAGTGGTGACCATTACGAAGGCTGGAAGCGGCACTCTTCATATATACCAATTCTTCTTTTTCATGCAGACATGAATCTTGTGGAGTGTTTGATGACTTAAAGTAAGGAAGAGAAGACAAAAAGGACTGATAGTAACAGGACCAAGAGAGAGACTGAAAACAAGCTAGAGACAATCATCACAACTGTAAGGCTTTCAGCATTAAGACACGCAGCTGCTGTGGACTCACAGCAAGCTTTTCTCTTTTCCATAATTCTCTCAAACAGGACAGGTAGTAATTTAAGCACCACAAAAGAATACCTGGGGACCAACCAACCATCTGTCTTCCTTTTCCACCTACAAAAATTATTCATACCTCTTCTACTGTACCTACTTTCGCCCCAAGTCCTTAAGTATGTCACAGTCTATGTTGCTTTCTACATTGATGACTTGATATTAAATGGTACCTTAATTCTGCATTTTCAGATTTTCTGTTGGTTGGGCTAGGGATGCAAGAGGTCATGTATATGTGAACACCTTCCTGGAAACTCCCAGCTACCAACTTTTGTGCTTATAAAGTACCTGGGATGCAGACAAGCAGATCCAACCCTCCAACAGAAGAGTTTTGAGTAATGAGCATGCCTTGGCTACACCATCAATCAAGTCATGCTTTGACACAAACAGTCTGCCAAATCTCAAACCTCTCTACTTTGATTAAGGTCATCAAGAAGGCAGACCCATTCCTGAAAGCAAATACCAAAATCTCTGTTGATAAAGTTTGCAGCTGACAGGAAAGAAAGATTAAAAAACAGGTGAAGTGTTAATGATAACAGCTCTACACAGCTTTCTGGAGCACAGAGATGTCCTGAAAAACATGAGTTTCAGTACTGCTAGACCAGCTGACTTGCCACACAACCAGGAATATACCCCACATTCAAGGTGGGACATTATTAGTCTTGCTTTTTCTACAAGCAATAACAACTAAACTGTTAATAGTTCAATTATATTAAGAATAAATGCTTGGCTTTACTTATATAAAGTATATGCTTATTTGCTTACTTATATGCATCCTCTTTGCCCATAAACAAGACTTTCAGAATAACAGAAGGTCAAGCCGTTTCAGCCCCAGTCAACAGCGGCCACAGGGTCCATAGCACTTGTTTGAACTGCTGGAGTTGTGGATTCCCATGTCCACCTTTGTGTGCCTTCGCTTTGTAGGAAGCCCAAGTGAAGCGCTTCCTGGGAGTTTGTCTTCTAAAGGCAAAAGTTTACCATTTCTGTACAGGATCTATTAGATACAGTACATGTGTCTTGCAGATGCAGATGATAAATATGCACTGCATATCTATGTATGTGAATATAATTTCATGTAAATGAAAACCAGCTTTTCACATATTTATGGAGTGTCCTTCTAGGGCTCCCAGCTGAATAGGAACACCTTGTGCCCAGGGGCTGGGCCACCTGAGCTACCACCTGCAAGGGCAAGCCAGGGCAGAGGGTAACCGAAGTGAAAAAGAAAAAGAACAAATTGAAAACCTGATGGATAAGGTTTGGTCATACCCCCCACCCCTCCCACATCTAACTGCAAGAAGAACAGGACAAAGAGACAGGACTGGCAAGGAATTGAGGCAACAGGGGTGTGTGCCCAGGGGCTGGGCCACCTGAGCTACCACCTGCAAGGGCAAGCCAGGGCAGAGGGTAACCGAAGTGAAAAAGAAAAAGAACAAATTGAAAACCTGATGGATAAGGTTTGGTCATACCCCCCACCCCTCCCACATCTAACTGCAAGAAGAACGGGACAAAGAGACAGGACTGGCAAGGAATTGAGGCAACAGGGGTACATGGAGATATGACTGAAGCCAATTTGGGGTCCCAACGTGGAAACCCCCGAGTTCAGCCTGTGCTGGTCTGCCCCTGTGGGCAAAGCTCCTTGCTTGTCATGCGCAACTGCTCCTCCGTGGCCCCCTCCCAGGCACCCCCAGAACTTCCCCAGCTGCATCCTTGCCCTGAGAGCGGCGCAGCATGCAGCCTGCCCTTCCAGCAGAAGGATCTTCTCCCCAGCTCGCAGTCCAACAGCCAGCACCCAGCCCACAAGCAGCTCTCCCCTGACACACAGGTCCACTCCTGTCAGTAGAAGATACACTATTCATTTGTTTTTATTTAAAACACAAAAATGAAACCAAACATTATTACAGAATAATTTATCAGCATGAGAAAAGGGTGGGTATCTTTTGAGTATACGTTGACAAAAAATGCAGAGAAGCCTCCAATGCAGGTGGTTCACAGTCACCCAGTTTCAGAATATGCATGGACTACACCCAAAACCAGAAAGGATGTAATGTGCAGATTAGCCTTTTATCCAGGTGTCACAAGCCACTGAATAATTGCACCTGACGCAACAGTGGCTTACTTCTCATACACGGCTTTCTGAATAGCTGACAGTACCATCAATGGAGCCACTGTCATTGTGAGACTGCACAAGCGCAAGCACAGATGCAGTTCTCCAAAACACCCTTATCTATTTGCTTTTTGAGCAAAACAAGTTCTCATAAGAATATGCTGGTTTATATATTTCAAGACTCTGAGCATTCTCTTCCTCCTGCCTGTTACCCAGGGAGACTATATGATGGCATGGTCACCATGGAAACAGTGGACAAACTTGAGATGTTTTCATTGCTGTAGATAAAAGCCATCTGCATTATTTTTTCATTTCTGTTTCTCACACCACCAGCGCAGACTCCCAAGCCAAAATGTAGCAGCTGTGGTGCTGCGTAGCGGCCAGGAAGCATGTGCCGCTCCCAAACTGTGACCCCCACTGTGCCCCTGTGCCTGCTGGTGGGGAACAGGGCAAACCACGTACAGGTAATAACAAGACGTGGCTGCAGCAGCAGCCGCCTGCCCTCCTTCCTCCCCCATCTCAGAGAGTCTACTTGGAAGACATTTTTTCTGAAAATTTTCTGACCTCATTCCAATAGGGAAAAAATACATAGTTTGCCTCAACACAGAAAAAAGGGTTGGAGAGCGTTTGTGTAGGTTTATCCAGAATATATTCCAACTCAGATTTTGATGCTTTAACTATGGTTCTGGGTTATTTAAAAAGAACTTTTTTCTCCCAAATTGATTCATTTCCATTCCCACACATTCATTCAAAATGTAGCCCCTTACTGGCTCCACAAGCTTCTAAGTTTTACTTCTGAGATCTTCTGTCACAAGTGTGCTTTACTGTCCCAAAGATACCATCTTCTACACATCGGGGACAGATCTTACTCAAGCATACCCTATCTTCAATTAAATAATTTTAATAATAGATATTACAAAGAAAAAATTTGCCCCCATAAACAGGGAACTCTGGACCCCTACCCTGATATAATTTGGGCTACAATGTATCTGTTCAGTTTTTACTAATACAGCATGGACCTGTTCAGTTTTTACTAATAAAGCATTGCAAGGCGGGGACCCAGCCTTGAAAATTCAGTGTGGAATAATAATTTCAGTTCCATTTTTTTCTGAATTAGGAATCATCAATCACCATGAAAGGTCTCATCCACGGGTATTTGGCATTATTGATGCCATCTCTGTGTTTATTCATGTGTAGTTCATCAGAAATTTATAAATAATTCTTTTCACAATACGTGAGGTGAAAATTCAGTGAGCACTCTTGAAGCTATTCTGTTTCTCTGTGGTTAACAAATAAAAACATTTTTTTGCTCTGCAGTAGGCTGAGATGACTGAATACAACCAGAAAGATCTATTAATTAAGCATCAAATTAAAGTTTCTGCAGTGTTTTCCAGACAACAACAACAACTGGATGTTCTATTACACATAACTTATTTGCTAGAGGTTGAGTTTTGGGTTGCTGTTCTTGCAGGTTTTTTTGTTTTTTTGTTCCTTACCAGAACTTTACAAAGCTTCTGTTTTCCTAATCATTAAGCCGAATTTGTGACATTGTTACATGAACATACCCTTTCCATGTATTAAAAAATTACATTATTGTAAAAAGCCACTTTCTTCACAATGGCACTTCAATTAAGATGACAGACATCTCAGAGGATGCTTCTTAATTTCAGTAATCACTTGTAATTCTGTTTTTATCTTTCAGTGGGTGGAAACGTACTGTTTAATTTTACATGCCTGTTACCTGCTTATGCTGTCTGTAGCCTATAAATCCTCTAACTCCTATCAAAACAACAGTACGAAATAATTTTTTCATTGGATTTTGTTGAAGCTGGGAGTTTCCTACCAAATCAAGACCTGCTTGTAAGTTAAAGACAGTCACAGAGGGGGCAGCTGGTATTTTGGACAGCGGGAGTTTCTTACCTGCTTGTTTACAGCCAATTCCACCCTGCACAAGTCCCCAGCACAACCCTGCCCCAGGCTGTGATCAAGTCACTTCTTAAGCAACTCTTTAATAAAACAGACTTTCTTTTTCTCTCATATTAAGGTTACTTTTCCAAATGCCACATCTTCCTTATTGATTTTTTTTTTTTTTTAAACTCTGAATCCTCTCCAGCTTCTTCACTGAATGGATAAAAGAGAACCAAGTATACTCTTGGAGTAAAGGTCTTAATGTTCAATTAAGAATAACTATAAAACATTCCTACTACCGCTTGATATTCTCAAATACTCAGGAATCACAGATGTTTCTTCAGCCATCAAGTGATCCCCAAATCCTTCTTCAAGTTGCTACATCCATTGTCATTATCCCCAACTTTTATACCCGATATCCCACTTACATTGTACACAAAGCATGAATACAATTAGCTGTGGTAGCTCAACAATCCGAATTAAGAGCATAAGCAAATTGCTGTTAGTTGATTTCAGATCCCAACTTCAAAACATAACTGATTTTTTTTAAGTTTAAAATTTATTAGATTTTCAAGTCAGTGAGACAGCCTGAAATCAGCTGACATCCAGAACTATCTAGCTTCAAGAAAAGTCAACATAATCTATAGAGAAAAGATAACCGAGATTGAAAAAAAAAATATTAAAATACATGGTTTGCAACATATTTCTGCCAAGATTTGCTAGTTCCATATCCTTTTCTTTAAATAAATGGAGGCAAACAAAGGAAAAATTGAAGCTCTAGTACAATGGAGCGGCATTTTCATTCAGATAAAGAACCCATCAGTGGCAGACACAAGACACTGGATGTTTTGTGTTTCCTTACCAGCCTCGTAAGAATGCAGCATTCAAAAAAAGATAGTAGTAGGAAAATAGCCACGAGACATTAGCGGGTTTTGGTCAGTGTGAGACTTTAGTCTCTGTAGGCTCCTGAAAGACTGTGTCTTTCTTAAGCAGGCAGAGATCAGAAAGAAGTCTCCATAAGATAGAATCATAGAATCATAAAGGTTGGAAGAGACCTCCAAGATCATCGAGTCCAACCGTCAACCCAACACCACCATGCCCACTAAACCATGTCCCTAAGCGCCTCATCTACCCGTCTTTTAAATACTTCCAGGGATGGTGACTCAACCACTTCCCTGGGCAGCCTGGTCCAATGTTTAACCACTCTTTCAGTAAAGAAATTTTTCCTCACATCCAATCTAAACCTCCCCTGGCGCAACTTGAGGCCATTTCCTCTCGTCCTTTCGCCAGTTACTTGGGAGAAGATGTTATAGTCTTTCCTCCAAAAAGACTTCCAAAACAGAAACTGTCCTTAAGATCAGCCCTCCTGTAATGTTATCTATTCAACATTTTTAATTGTTGGGTTTTTTTCCAGGGTACTCCGTAGTAGCTGGAAGCAGGGATATTTATCATCCTTTTTGTGGACAGGATACTATAACTATGACCATCCTCACTAATCCAACCTATAAACTTATTAAGTTAACGTAGCCTATACAGACCACAGTAGGTGGTCATGCCTAATATGTTTAAAGATCTCCTTCCATTTATCTTATCAAAGGCAAAATCAAGAAGCATTTTGTCATAATTTGTAAGTGCCCATAGGGAAGAAGAGATTTATTTTTAGAGACCAATCTACCAGCCAGAGTTTAATGAAATCTAATGGCTCTATGTTGTACACAGAAGTAAAAAGAAGGAAAGAAAAAAACCTTAAAGCAAAATTAATAAGTACCTATTCAAATAATTTAGGGATATGACAGATTCTCCAACATTATCAGTAGTTGATTTCATAAGAAATACAACCTAGTTCAACCAGAATTTATGGGGATGGATAAGTGATCGTTGGGTGAAGTTCCAGGCTCAAATTAACATGTTCTTTTCAGTCTAACAGCTCCTCACTTGGGTCTGCACCAAAACAACCCTATATATAACCCGGAAGCATCCCTCATGCCATATAGGTTCTGGGGAAATCCCTGGCTGCTTTCTTAATTCTGCTATCAAATCTACATGATCAGGCATCATATAACTGATTTATTTCAGCCCTTGAAGTTGCTTATACAGAAATGCACATCAGAATATATTGCTCTATCAAATTATATTTGAGTGTTCTTTTTCACCCGAGATACACATATGTTTGTGGTCACCTTATTCTGATAGCAAAAATGAGTGCTTTTAGCCAATCAACAGTTTTTTTCTGTTATCTTTTATCAGAGTGTATTTATTGTGGTACCTCAGACCAAGCAAGCCCCAAACCCATCTCCTCCCTTCCGTTCTTCCCAAAGAATTAGAGTTTCTCTGTTTACCCACTACTGCAGCCAAGAGCAGGATCTGTTGAAACAGTTGCAACAGTTGGTCGAAAAAAAAAAAAAAATGGATTTTTAATTACAGCATAACTCCCCAAACCAGCACTCCTGGAGCTGCCCATGTCTCCACAGACCACCCAATTCTCAGGATGATCTTTACATCTATCTAGTTTACAAGCATGCTTTCAGAAGTCTTCTAAGGATAGATAGCTCTATGCGTCCTGAAATACAGTACCATTACTTTCAGTGATAATGCAGGCTTGTGACTTAAAAGGACAGTCAAGCCTTTAATCCTTTAAAATTACAAGATGAAAGAGAGGATTGAAGCAATATTTTCAAAAATGTCAAAGTGATTCACATGTCTAGTTCTCTCCTGAAATTCTGAGAATGTAGGCTTTAAAGTTGCTTAACAACTTATTTTAAGGAACCCAAATCTCTAAATAACAATAAGTATGCTCCAAATATGTAAAAACGAAGTAAAAGGACATGCTCAGGACTGATTCTTAAAAATATTTATATTAAAGAAATCAGAAGATAGAGGAACAGAAGTGGTCAGATTTTTCCAAAATCTCAGTACTGAGCAGCATGAATATGTTTTCATAATGGGATCTCACACATCCGATAGAAATGTAAATTGTTTAGAAGCAAAAGGGTTTGCTTTTTATATTTGGAATATATATATTTTATATTTGGAAAAATTATAAAGCTACAGTTGGAACCAAGTCAGCCCATTGCTCAATGCCAAATAACAAGGGAGACAGGGATGTCTAGAGAAACAAACAAAACCCAAAACAACAAAAAAAGAAGCTTGGTATCCTTTCATAAAACTTCTTTCTTTTCATTTGTCAATTTACTTGTGCCTCCTAACAGAGCGGTAATCAGAATTTCAGATCATAGGGCATACAGCCTTCCCTCACGCCATCTGCAAGCTCCTACAGCCTAGCTCTCCTTTGAACCATTATATAGGAGTTTCATCGTTCACCTCAACACTCCTATTCCTGCCTGATGTGGGAGACAGCCTGGCCGGGCTCTTAGAGATTTTTCCCTTCCAATAGACATGCAAGTATTCCTTTACTGCACTAAACGTTATCCCCTGTGCTGGACCAGTTACTAAGCAACTCCTTGCTGCAATGAAGGTCTAAATTCTTGCCTTCCTTTTGGGAGGCTATTTGGTTTTATGCAGCAACCAGGAATGCATCTTTCACTGAATCTTACAGTTTATATCACTGTAAATAAAAAAAAAAAAATGAAAAAAACAAACGCAATACAAATATTTTAGCAGACTAATGTAGTTTATCACTGGCTCTTGACTGAGACCAGATGTGATGGTAATCAGCTGCTTTGGGGTGCCAGCATGTTGAGGTGATTGTAGATCTTCTACAGAGGACAGGAACTATCTAAGTTTTACTACTTGACTACAATCCACATAAAAACAAGGCTGAGAAGAAAGCAGCTATTTATCAGTCACCCCACATATTGCATTTTTTCCTTCTGTGTCTCAAGGGAAAGCCGTTATTTCATATACAAAAGTAAAAAGAAAAAGTGTATATATGTCTTTTCTCCCACACATTTCTAACTAGTCTAATAATCTGGTTAGATCTTACCAGGCTGGCAGCCAGGCTACATCTCTATATGCCATAAAGCTTCTGTCTAATCACCTTTGTAACTTACCTTCATTGGATCAAACAAAAATTTACTAGGTCTACAGGCCAGCTACTAGAAGGAAATCACATCTTAATGCTATGTGAAAGCCACATGTGCTGGAAAGACATTTGCTTTTTATCTCTCACAGGAAATCAACAAAGATAATTAGGTAATCACCATTGCTATCTGAACAAATTGAAAACAAAATAAATTCCACCAGCCTCATCCAATCCCCATAATTCTTAAATTCTAGTTTATGACAGAATACTGAATTTTAATAAATTTTATATTCAGTTGATTTTATAATCAATAGAAATGTTTAAATAGATTAATTTAAAACTTTAACACAGAGAAATAATACTCTGGAACATACCTAACCTAGTTTAGAATTGCAGGACTAAAGGACCTCATGAGATAATCTACCTAATCCCCAGTCAGTGTATATTCTTAGCTTGATATATATTCTTGCACAAATACAGAGGTCTTACAGAGGAATAAAAGAAGCCCTATTTCATATATACATGAACAAGCATGAGACAAGCCTATGTTAGTTTGTTTTGTCTTTTTTCCACCGTTCTCCACAATGTAATTTAAAGCTTTTTGCCTGAGCTATTTTTAAGTGTTTCACTTCATTGCTTCCACTTATTTCCATTAAGTACAAATTTTCTTTACTCTGTTTAATCCAATTATTAAA
Source organism: Pygoscelis adeliae (assembly GCF_000699105.1). NCBI lineage: Eukaryota > Metazoa > Chordata > Aves > Sphenisciformes > Spheniscidae > Pygoscelis > Pygoscelis adeliae. The sequence goes on along the minus strand of NW_008824234.1, from coordinate 2,129,453 downwards.
CAAATGTTAAACTAAAAGTTTAGTCCAGGGATTAGGATGGCAGAAAAAAAACTGTTCAGCACTTTATGTTTCCTGTCTAAATTTCCATTTGTACCACATTTCTATCTATAAATATCGCTGATTGCACATGTCACGTTAGGTATAACTACGGTAAGATTTCTGCTTTTTAGAATAAACAGGTATGCATTATTCCTGACTTTCATCGTATTTCATTCCAAAAGCGACTCCACTTTCTCAGGAGGAAGACGCATCTCCTATGTTCGTAAGATACCAAGTCAGCTGCTAGACTTCATGCAGCGGTACCGAACTCTTTCACCCGGACTGTACAGGCTGGATCATGCCTGTCCTGAACGCGTGCAACCAGGGAGCAAGATTTCACCCACACCCTGGACCTCAGCTTGGACAAAGGAGCAGAGCTAGACCAGTGTGCCTGGCGCACCACTACAGCAGGGAGATAGCACACAAGTTCTGCTTGCTAACCCATCAGGCAGCAAGTCGTGCCAAGACTAGACAACTGGAAGGGCAGTAACTTGTCTCTGAAACAGGGACATTAGAAACTGGGAAGTCACCACCGAAAATGAGAGTAAATCATGTATTCTTATGGATCTTTTGGAGAAGTATACAGCTCCATTCTACCCATAGTTTACTGCATAGGCTTAATTTAGCCTTACATAAATTACCATCTGCAAGATGCCCCTAAACATTTCTTTTTTTTTTTGTCTTTGCAGCTTTCCACATATAGTACATTCTGGGCAATACACTGACTAGCTATGCAAAATTTTTTCCATCACATTTATTAGTTGGTATTGTTTCAGAATCAGTGCTAGTTTGTTTCCCAAATACATCATTGCACCACAGCATGATTTAAGAGCTAAATTGTCATACTCGAGACCAAGTTTTTAAATCCTAGCTCTACACCCGAGTTACTGGATTATTTTACACAAGTTGCTCAATTGCCAGTGCTTCTACTTCCCCACCTTAAATCTTGTTATCAGCAAGGTTGGACTCTCTCCTTAAGGCTATAAGATCCATAGCCAATAACTGAGTCTTTCTAAAACCTCTGCAGATTCATATGTATTTTTCTACTTGAAATTTGAATGTAGAGTTTACTAAGGCAGATTAGGTGAGGAGAACTCTGAGCCACTGCCAGGCTCCCCCCATTCCTAGCTAAGAGCTTCATGTATTTTGTTTTAGGCTCCTCTGCCCTGGCTCAGGGGTTCAGATAACCTTTTACGTGCTAGGTAAGGTAAGGACACAAGTGATAAGGAAAAGTCTGTTTCACTGTTTCAATATGATCAGTTAAATGCAGGAATTGTTTTCTAGAACATGGGGAATTCTGGAAGGAAGGAGATATTGCACAGAGATCTTCTTCACAGAAGTAGCTAATAAATTGCTTTATCAATGCTAAGAGGCTAACAAAAAATTGTTAGTGCAGCAAAGATAAAGACAAACGTATAGAATAATTGTCTGCATAAGTAGCGATGAGTTTACTGGGAATACTAGGGGTTTTCGCATGTTCACTACGAGCAACTTAAGAACCTCACTTAGCACATCAGAATCATCACCAGTAAAATCACTAAAGAAAGTCATAGACAAAATCTTCAAGGTCTTTTGCATATTCTGTCTTTGTTTACGTGGTTGCTTAATGGCAACAAATAGCTGATCTTAGTTCATCTTCTAGACAAAAAGAGTCCAAAATGGTGAGAAATTTGTAACGTTATTTTGGACAATGCCACTCCTCATATATAAAGGCACACTCTATAAAAGAAAAAGATCTATTAAAAAATGAAGTAAAAGATACATTATTTTGGAAGACAGGTTATCAAACTGTTTTCTGAAGCATTCCATAAATTGCTAGTCTGAACTAAAGATACTTGTTGCTAAGATCTCAGTGCTGACAGCCTAAAGTCTGAACTTGCAGACGACTTCTTGAGTACCATATCCCAAACGTCACTCAGCTGGGAAACTGAGAGTACGCATGGACTCGGAGGCAGGACTTTGTTAGCAAGTTTCAAAATTAAATAAAGCCACAAAAGATTTAGTCTGCAAGAGCATAACAAAGATAACTTCTGGTCTGAAGTAAACCTATAGCCAACATACATGCGCTGTTTTAAATAGCGGATGAACAGATACGTCTTCTCACTATGAAGGACACGACTGGGTTTCAGGAAGAGCCAGGAAGAACCAAGTAGTCTATTCGCTGCCTCATTACCATAAATACATCAAAAATCCACAGGCACTTCCTACAGATATGGGTCTATGAATGCCATTTGTTTGACTGTGAAACCATCTGACAGCACAGCCTTCCTAATTCCTCACCTGAATTATAGACTTCAGTCAAATATATTCTGAGTTGATCTTCTGACACTTCATCCTTAATAGGTTAGAAATAATATATAAGCCTAACAACACAACTAACATGTAACCAATTGAAAAACAGCACTTTTTGTTTGTTTGTTTTATGCAGGGGGGAAGGGGAGGGAGTTAAAAAAAAAAAGTAGTCCACTGAATAGCTTAGTTTGGCTAACCTTCTAGGTGCTCCCATTAAAATCATGGGCCTCTATTTTAATTCAGTAAGAACAAATGCAAATTTTACATGTTCAGATCTACAGATGTAGGACAAATTACTATGCCAGGAAAAAAAAAGGGGCAGGGGGCAGGTGCTGCTCTCTTTTCAGCTGATGATGTATTGTATCCTTAAAAAAAGCAAGCACCGTACCATAATATACAAGGAAGAGTATCGTCCGTAAGACAACCAGAGCAGTCCTTTTGCTCTGCGTGGCACTAGCAAGGTCTTTACCAGCATGTCCAGTTGTGGCTACTAAAACTAAAGAAATACCCAGACACTCCACAGCTGGCTGTCGGGTGACCAATGGGACCAAGCAGAAGACTAAAAAGTGTAGGCTGTAAGGAAAGGTGAAAGGAGTTGCGACAGTTTGCCCTGGAAAGTGAAAACTGGTAATCATTCATCAGAGTCTTCAAGTATATAAGTGGCAAATTAAAGGAGTATGAGTATCATTTTCTCCTCCATGTCTGCTGGCAGTAAAGTATAGGCTTGCATCACAGATTTAAGGTAGAAAGTTTCCTGTGCCCAACACTGAAAACTAGAATATATGACTAGAAGAGGATTTGAATCTCCATCATAGGAGGTCTTTAAGAATAGGTTAGACAAACACTTATGAGAAATGACAGTTACAATCGATCCATTTATATTTGGACAGGTATATGGAAAACACAGCCTCTTAAAGTCCCTTCCAGCTCTCTTCTCTCCAATTTGCCTGTCAAGGATTTGCAGAGTTTACATCACTCACATTTTTCCCCACACCACAGCCAGTTTAATGGCAAAGCATAGGCAGCTTTTAAGAAATTATTACCCAGGCAAATTGGGATGAGAGACAATGAATGGCAAAACTAAGATTCACCAACCAAATGAGCAGGCAGCAGTATTGTACTGCACTTTGTTTCACCATCTAGAGTTTACAGCCCACAGCAAATTAGCTTATGAACCCAACAGTAACAAAAAGGTAAAGGAAAACATTTAAGATCTGCAAAGATGTGACCGGATACTAAAAAGCTCCCTTCTTCACTGAACCCCAGCTGCCTGCCAACAGCACTACAGGCAGATGTAGAGAAACACTGATGCAATGCTACAGGACCCCAGTAAGTGCTTTGAGCACAGGCCACGACTGGAAACCAGCGAGAACCATGAGGCTCAGTTTACCAGCAACTGACCTTCAAACCTTGACAGATTTAGCCAGTATGAAAGTCTCTCGGGGACAAGAATCAACAAAAAGCAGAAACAACAGGAATGAGAGCAGCCAGCATTTGAAGAAATTGTACAGGAAGAGGTGCAACAAGGACACTTTGTATTAGAAAAGCCAGCATGTAAAAAAGCCATATGCTGACATAACATTATACACATTTCTGAGCAAAGCAGTAGGTGCAATACAATATCTTTGTTAATCATTGTATGCAGTTTCCTTTCCACAACCATTAAAGCTACCAGAGCGCCGTGTAGCTTCTGATCAAATCAGGGCAGATGAACCTCTACTTTAATTTGAATTGGGTCAAACGGCATGAATTGATGGTGACTCATTTCAGAGAACATAGCTCAGCAAAGTAATAAGAAAAGCTGGCAGAATTTATTCTCCCATCTGAGGTAGTATTATTACTAGGAGTTAGAAAGTCTCCTTCACTTGCACTTTACCAAAAGCATGCAATCTTTCTTGTGACTATGCTGTCCCAGTTTTCAGGTATTGTCATCCGCTGCATGGGGCGACGCTTGGAATCGTTTCAAAGCTGAAATTCAGGGAAACAAAATCCTGTTTTTGAAATACGGTGTGGTGGGAGGACTCAGAATCGTTATCCAGGGTTTACGGTGGCCTCTGCAGAAAACTGCTGAAGTATACTCAGTTTGCTGCCAATTAAAAAAGCCGATTATCTCTTCAGGGACATACTGCCAATGCTGGAAATAGTTTTCTTCACTGGTTTAAAGGTATCTATGCGTGCTTTCACACTTTTATTTAATCAGTAATATTGAGTTTGACTTCTTAGATTGCAAAATCCTGCTGCTGTTCAATATTTGAGCTGTTTAGTCAGTAGCACGAATAATAGTTCGGCTTCAGAAAGCATTCTCTAGGCATCATATTTTATCTACACTCAGTTCAGTAGGAGCACTAAACCCACAATGACTTTTGTATTGATAATGTGTGGACATAAAAAAGCCACTGCAATCTAACCGTGATCTAATACCACAGCAGTAATAAAACTTCCAGCAGGGAAGGGAGGGTGGGCAAGAGCTTTAAAAGTTAGCACTGGAGTCTGACACTTGGGTACTAGTATGAGCACCAGACATGGTTGCTCTGCCCCTAGCTGACCCTTAGCAAAGAGCTGAGAGAGCGAGACGTGACCTTGCGCTTCAGCTCTTCCTGTTCAGTCTGGCTTCTTACCAGAAATCCACTCTCATCGGCACTTCAGTCTAAGGTGGGTTAAGAAATGGAGAGGCTGAACCACAGACACTTGCCTTCATTCTTCAGACTATAATGAAGATGGTAGTTTCCAACAGCCAGGGTAAATCTTAAATCAGTGCAAGCAGAATCATCAAAACTCACCTTCCAGCTTCTAAGCTAATTGCAAAAGTGCCATAAAATCCTAAGCACAAACAATCGTAAACAGGCTGACTGCAATTAGATACACAGATACTAATCAGAATCAGCTACAGCATTTCCTACATCAGCCACAGCTATGCAAAAGAAAGAAAAGTGCAAACTTTAAGGATTCCTTATCCTT
>NW_008824234.1:2108715-2124136 GCF_000699105.1 Pygoscelis adeliae | reverse complement strand
CCCTTTAACATTTTAACAAATAAAAGAAACCCAGCAGTTCAGGCACACAGTTGGATTCCCCTCCTATCACAGGAGGTGACCTTATTAGACTGCCTCATCAATGATTCTTTGATGCATCTGTCCCTGCGCTGTCCTGATAAAAAATCAAAAACATCAGTAACCGCAGAAGCTAGGGAATATTTTATGTACTTACAGTACTGTTATTTATAAGCTACCACCAAACTGTGACACTCACTTGGCACTACAGCAGGTCCCTTGCATGAGAACTAATTGCTCATAATATTCTGTGTGAATTTATAAACCACGTTATGGTCCATGACAGTATAGGACCTCTCTCTGCACTGGGGTGAAAGAGTTCGTTCCTTTGAGATCTTTTCCTTCTCATTTACATCACAATAAGGTAGTAGTAATTCAAGTGAAGTGAGTTACACAACATGGAGAGACCATGCCTGACCTTGCAGTTTCCAGTATACATTTACACCATTTCACATGATTCTGAGAACAAGACAGAGGGAAGAGAAAATGGTAGTTACTCTTTGTCCTACCCTACTTGATTCAGCACATAGCTCTACTGCATTCTACTCAAATTCTCTTTCTGTGAGCTCAACATGAGTTCGCACTGAAAGCAATTAATTTCTTCTGTGATTCCTCTATAAGTTCATTGTTACAACAGCTACATGCTTTATATACTTCAATACATTTGCTTTCACAACATACCTGCAGTAAGAACAAATTATATCATCTTTAACATTAAAACAAGGCCCTGAAAGGTTAAAAAAAAAACAACCCACCACACACTTACTACTAATTTTGGGTGCTCAGTCTGAAAGTGCTGAAAACTGCTTTTTCAGAAGACTTGTTTCATGGTACTCTTGCATGTTCAAAGCCCAGCTACTATTAACTTCAGCTGCAGCTGCAAGCACTCAGTGCTTCTGCAAATCAAACACTGAGGTCTCAAGTCAGCAACCCAGAAAATGAAAGCCACCTGTGAAACACTGTGTTTCTCTGCCCTGACTGGCAGTGCATTAGCAGAAAAGCTTCTTCACAGCTGTTCAGCTGTGACTAAGGCTAGGCAAGATACGTTTGTTTTGTGGAGGGTTTTTTTATTTATTTTATTTTTAAAGAAAATAGTAAACTATTTACAAACTCAGGTTGAATTCAGTTACTACAGAGCTTGCCAAGTGGGAAAGCTCTACAGATGTCTTACCCCTGAAGCAGCCCTGGCTGAGGGGTGGAGAAGTTCCTGGAGCAGCCAGCCCTGCTGCTGCTTGGGTATCAGCATTGCAGAGACTTTGGCTGGCTCTCTTTGTGTGAGGAGGAATCACCTGCTATCTGCCCCTCCTTTCAAGGAGGAAGCAGGGTGCAAAGAGTTCATTCAAGCTCTTGGAAGTAATTTGTGTTTCCTGCCTGTGAACAACTTTCCTTTTCACTGCAAAGTAGCAGTGGTCTGAACTGGGGTGGGCCATGGAGCAGGAGCTTGGATAGCCCTGTTGGCCGCTTGCCTGCAGCAGCTAGGATCCACTGTACCCAGCAGGATCTGTGCCAGCTCTCAGGTGTGCAGCTTTGCTTCCACACAAAAATTGCACTTGGGCCACCTGGAAGTTGTGAGCGTCAAGAATTTAAGAGCCACAAAGCCACGCGTTCAAGACACGGCAGCAATAAGCTAGTCATTCCCCCATTAGCTGCTTACTAGGGGAGCTCCTGTGCTGATTCTCTCCCTACAAGGAGGGGGGAAAAAAAAAAAAAAGTGGTATTAGTTGGATGTGAAGTCTGTAGAGGGTTTTAGACCACTTTACAATTCACCCATGTTCCAGGTGTTCCAGGTGATGTTCTTCACTTCATGATTACCTTCAAGATACTTCTATGCTTTGATTTTTTTTTTTTTCCCCTTGCATCATTTTTGCCAAGGCTCAAGTCTTTCAGTAAGTAAACTATCCTCATAACCAGGCCATAGGAATAATTCAAATCGCTCCCTAAGGACAACAGTTTAGTGTTTATTCTTTCAAAATTATGGCTGTAGAGGTACATGACTTGCACTTCCATTATATATAACTTTGCTGCTACTCACTGTATTTATGTCTCGGCTATAAATCTCTTTTCTCTGTCGTTAAGTGCTGGCCAGTACCTCTGGCCCCACGCAATAAGGAATTGCAGTAGTAAAATCTGGCTTATTTCTGGTAACATGCTGAAAGTAAAATTTTCGGAGGAATTCTTTTCAGTTCAAGTACCCATTTGAAGCTTATAAAATTAGATGAAGCTGCGTACTCTTTGCCCCTTCTATTTCCAATCTCTTTATTAATTCCCTTTTTATTCATAGTTCGATATAACAAAATTCTATAAATAACAGTTGCATAAAACATTCAGACTAATGAACAGCAAAGCATTATTTTATGCCAGTAGGCTGCTGCCCTTTACATTAATTGCATTCATAAGGGACATATTTATTATTTCTCACGTTGCTTTTATTGGAATACAATGAACTTTTTAAAGTTATAAATAAAAGGTTTACAGTTTGCTTTATTCAGCACTTTATAGGATTTTATTTTGTTACTTTTTAAATAGTTTTCAGGCTGCATCTTTCTTGGTAAGTTGTCTGGAATGATTTTATTGCCTTATCTTGGTCACCTTGTCTCAACCCATATTGCTAGGTAGCTTTCAGTCACCTGCACATTTGAATCTGTCACTTGTTCTTTATTGCTTGAAACCAGCCCTGCATGTGCGTCTTCTTGTGCCCTTCACGTTTTACCTCTGTTTGTAGATGCTAGTTGCGTTTTTGGTCGGCAAGAATATTGGATAGCCAGGAATCTGGCTATCTCTGCATAGTAATATTTGATTTGCTACCACTGGCTTGATGCTCGCAATCACATTTTCAGCTGCTGCTGGCTTCAAAGCTTCATTTGCTATAAACAAGATAGTCCATATACGGTGTGACATTAGCTGTACTGGAAGGCTGCCTCTGCCTTCTGCTGGTGTTTTTCTCCAGTCCACTAATTCTTTCTACAGGCTTTGTTATTCTGATGTGCTCCCACTTACCTAGGCCTCTCCATCTGGAGGAGAGGAGAAAAAAAAAAAAAACAACCAAAAAACCAAACAAACCTAAAGCCCAGGTTTTTGGCAGTCTTGACAATTTTTTCTGCCTTGTCACGGTGGAAGCTGTGCTGCAGAGAGGCTTAGATATGTTCAAGCTCGTGACAAGAAAACTGAGGCCCATTAACTGTAATAACATTTGACATCTTCTGTTGTTCGTTATGCTATCAGGTTACAATCTAGAACTTCCTCAGCCAATAGTGTCATCTCTGTTTGCATCCACCCCCTGAGGCCTCATACAACTAAACGAATGTCATTGGCACTGCTAGGGCACTAGGAAAAAATGCAAAAATGTCTTTCAAAACTAGATGTATCAGCCAAAAGACATGCAGAAGGTCAAAAAAATAATTGTTTTCTTTGTAAACTGTTGCTTTAAAGCATTTTGAGGGGAAGCTTCTAACACTGCGTCTCTTGCCTGTCTGACTGCTAGCTTTTTAACAATTTTCAGTTAGGAATAATTTAATATGCAGTGATAAATCAGTGGGTCAGTAGCTACAAATTTACCTGTGTTTCTGTAAAAGTTATTACACTGTTGATTCCATCTGAAGATTGTATGATCTTATTTTAAAACTTCTGCTTCCCCCAGGCTATCAATTTGGTTTCATTGCTTCTTCCAAAGACACTGCTGTTGTAATATTTCTGCAGGGTTGATCTCCAAATGATATTTTCAGGCGAATCACTTCAAGCCTTTGCCTAATGTATCCAGGTTTTTTTATAAAGGACAACCTTACATCACAGCATGAGGTCATAAATGTTTCTATATACAGCAGACATTTGTCATTATTAAAGTCATAGGCCTGAATATGCCTCTAGTACTGATATCTGACTCTTACCCCATTCATTCTTCTCCTTCCACGCCTTCTGGCAGATTTTAATTTCTTAACTCTGAAACTGATGTCCAGATCTTTATTTGTACAATTACTTTTTCTTCTTTGTTTCATAGCTCCACCCCAAGGAGTAAGAAGCTCGTGCGAGTTGAATTCATTTCCCGAGTAGCATACGCTTCATGTTTGCTTCTGCTAGTAAGGGAATCGCTGTTTAATCCAGACATTGTACAAGCAGAGTTAACAAAGATGTCATCCAAGGGCTGGCCATCTGAACAATAGGATTACCAGCAAGCAAATTGTTTGCCTGTTGCATTTGCACAGATTAGCCACATTGGATACAGCAAATAGCATCACAAAGCAAAAACAAGTTATCTAAAATAGCTGCGTGGCTTGCATGACAGTCATTACTTCCAGAAATGAGTTATTTTTGTAGAGGCAAAGAGAGATGCTTATAAAACTATTTTAAATGGTAGTAACTTGACCTCAAAATTTGCATCTGCAGTTATGCAAATACTATTATTTATTGATTTATAAACCCTAATTTGCATGACATGTATATTCATATACTTTCAAAAAATTGCTGAAATGATAAGGAGGCAAACAACAGACAGAGTAGTAGTGTTTTGCACTCCTAGAAGATAAACATCACATTTATCCTAGAAGATAAACATTTACAAATAAACACTTGCTTTGATTTGGGGGGGGAAAAAAAAAAACAAAACAAAAATCCAAAACCAAAACAACACAGCAGAAAACAAACCACGTCTTCCTTGGTAAACGAGGTTCCTCTGTCCCTCACACCAGCAGCGTGGTAAGAACTGAGCCAACAGTGGCCAGGATACGTTGCAAGGAAAATGTAGCTTGAGATTGGCTTTGGTAGATTTCCAACTGGAAGGTGACAATATACTAAGAGTTCCAAAAAACAGTAAAATATTATTAGACTGCACTTAAAACTTTTTAGGCACAATCTTTCCTCCTTTCCCCTTTCAATCTTGTTAACAGAAAAATTGTAGATGGCCAAAGTTAGGGTGCTTGAATATGTGTATTAAAACATTTTTCTATGAAGAAGCACTGAAAGAGCGGTAACTGATTTTGTAAGATGCATCCATCGCCACCCAACCCATGTCACTTTAGGGTGGGATGGGGCCCAGGGTGCACTGTCCCCTCAGTCTTCTTGTGCTCTGGTTTCTGGTGGAAGGAGAGCTGAGCAAAGGGCTCTGTGTACCTTACCAGGCTACTGCATCTGTGCAATTGCGGTGCCAGTGCTTCAGAGCATGAAGCAGACACACTCGTTAGCTAACACGCAGCCTGTGAGTGCATTACTGTAACAAGAGTCTTTGCTAAAAGACGTGAGTAGCCTTGTAAATCGAAAAGCCATGTTACCCTCGCTTACGGTATTACAAACTCTACTGGGACGTTTGAGGAGGTGGAGAAAGCGTTGGTATTGTGCCTTATCTCGAAAACAGCCATGAAACCAGTACTGTGACCATTCTTTCAAAAGAACTTCCCATCTCGGGCTTCCTGGAAAAATTGTCTGAAGACTGGTTTCAGTCATCCTTTTTTCAGTCACTTGTTTTCACCAGCAGATAGAGTTAGAAATCGGCAGTTTTAGTGGCCACCGAAACAGTCAATCAAAAAACAGAAGGGTTTTTGTCAAATGGAGATTTCAAGGAATAAATTGAGAAGAACCAAAATTAAAAAAAAAAATAAACCACACACAAAGAAAACATTTTTAAATATCAGTAGTTGCTATTGCATTGGAAGCATTATTACTTTGAATCTGAAGATATTTTTTTCTATATTAATTGTTTGGCTGGTGTATTCAAATCTATCAAACTGGGCTGCATTGTCTGTCTTTTGGAGCAGGGGAAGGGGAAGATTAGCCTGAAAGCTACAGGGACTGCTACAGCCCAGGTAGAATCTACATCAAGTGTTCCAAAAATGAGTTATTTTATACGGCAGAGAAAGGGATAATACAATTTTCTGATTACATATTTAAATGATTTTATTTTCATAACTAGCACTGGAAGTGTTAATACAACATATGGATTGTAGAGTTACGTTCTGGAAAGAAATAATAGCCTGGCACAGATCCCTCAACCATTGGAAATCATCAAGATAGTTGAGAGAGACAACTTCTGGGTCTGCTTCAATTTTATTGTTCTCACAACAGCAAATGTAGGCAGGTCCTTGCTTCACAGCCTGGTCTTATCCAGCTTGGTGACTTTGAGGCGCAACAAACTGTGCCCAGCCTCCTCTGTCTCTAGGAAATTTTTTCAGTCATTTCTGTCACTGGCTATCTGGTCTGTGCTGGTTTGGGCTGGGGTAGAGTTAATTTTCTTCATAGTAGCCAGTATGGGGCTGTGTTTTGGGTTTGTGCTGGAAACAGTGTTGGTAACACAGGGATGTTTTCGCTACTGCTGAGCAGTGCTTGCACAGAGTCAAGGCCTTTTCTGCTTCTCACCCCACCCCACCAGCGAGTAGGCTGGGGGGGCACAAGAAGTTGGGAGGGGACACAGCTGGGACAGCTGAGCCCAACTGACCAAAGGGATATTCCACACCATATGATGTCATGCTCAGCATATAAAACTGGGGGAAGAAGAAGAGAAGGGGGGGACGTTCGGAGTGATGGTGTTTGTCTTCCCAAGTAACCGTTCCGTGTGATGGAGCCCTGCTTTCCTGGAGATGGCTGAACACCTGCCTGCCCATGGGAAGGAGTGAATGAATTCCTTGTTTTGCTTTGCTTGTGTGCGCGGCTTCTGCTTTACCTATTAAACTGTCTTTATCCTCCATCCCACCAAGAGGCACTGAGCGAGCGGCTGTGTGGTGCTTAGTTGACGGCTGGGGTTAAACCACGACATGGTCCCTGCTCCTCCCCGCAGCCTCCTCGATGCTCTTGCTGCTCTACAGGCTCCCTGCCTCTTGCCGCCATCCTCCCTCTGGGCAGACCTCTGTTCACCTGCCCCAACAGGAGTAGCCTCCCATCCGCACCAAAGTCCTGCCCAAACAAGTCCTTCCAATTAAACGAATGAGAGAAAATATTAAACAAAACCAAAAAAAACCCCAGCACTCTAAATGAAATATGCCATCAGCCGTGTCTCCCAGTCAGGTTTTATTCCGTCCCCTTCTCGCCTACTACTTTTCCAGTCTGTCAGTGAAACTGAGATCGTTGTTTCTCTTTCTCAACCCCTCCACCTCACCCACATGATCCGGAAATTCAAGCTTAGCTTTTCCCTTCCTCTTTCCTTCTCCAACTCTTAGCGCTTCATCTTTCTAGTCTTTCCTTATCCTTGTTCTACTCAATATGAGTCTAAACTCAGTCTTCTCTTCTTAAACCAACTCTTAACTTTGCTTGGCCATTCAGTTACTTCTTTCTGTATGTAAGATTTTATGTCACGCTGAATTTTGTAGGACATGAGGTTGACTGGAGTATTCTGTCACATCATCAGATAAATAAAATTTCGGTAATGTAAAAAAATCCAATTTTTTTCTTCTGGAAAAGAATGCTTTCTGTGTGTGTGGGGGGAGATTTTTCCGTGTAAAAATGGAGATTTTTACTTTTTGCTCTGAAACCAGAGGGCAGGAAAAAAAAGTCCAAAGTACAATTTCTCCTTCCACCCTCCTCTCATCAAGAATGTTTTTGTTTAGTTATTTTTTTATATTCTGGCTAGCTCCTGTTCTCACTGCTACTCATATTACCTTATTCACTGTATAAAACACTGGGTTTCCCCCTTCCCCCTTTTAGTGCCATTACAGTTTATATCTCCCCAAATAATTCAATATACGGTTAATTAAACAAGTCTTATCTCCTCCCTGTCAACAACAGCAGCTTTTTATGCCCATTTGTCATCTTCCCTACAAAAATCTTCATACTTCCATGCATTATGTTACAGAAAAAGGTCTATGCACAAAAATACACTCTCAAATACTTCCTTTAAATCTGTCCCAACAGGACACTTACAAATCCTTACGCACCTGTCAATCTGTTTAACTTTTTTTTTACACTACTAGCTTTTGCTTTTCTACCACATTGGCTGCATGCCGCTGTTATCATACATTTTGTACCAAGAGAACAAGATTTCTAGGATAGGAACACGTTTTTGGTTACTAAAGTTACATCATATGAAAAAGTACTCTTTTCGGGTCCCTGGTTGTCATCACAACATAAAGAACTTTAATTGTTTTGGTCGCTGAGTCCTAAACTGTTTTGCAATTACAAGCAGATTTGACCCTGACTCTTTATGCCAAGCCGTATTTCATTTAAACCCCAGTTCTGATCTGGTTGCTCACAACAAATACATTTCTGAAGGAAACCAATACCCTTTAAAGCTGAATTGAAAAAAAAAAGCAAGCCAAACAGGAAATATGTTTCCACTTTTTTATTAAAATGAGAGCTATTGTAAATGTCAAACTGGACAAAGGACTACAAAGAAAGTCAAGAGGTTAGAAGCAGTTATAGAAGAGATTCTGCTCAAATACAATTTATACATAGAAGCTTACACATGACTTACAGACGAAGTTTGTGATAGGATGCAGCTACTGTTTTCTTAATATCCTTAAAAATTATAATGTGTACTGTACGGAATTAAGATGGGTGCCACAATTACTATTTTTTGAGTAATCTCTGCTTTAAAACCACAATTTTTTAATAATATTACCATTTAACTAGACAACTAAAAGTGGATGTCAGAAGTAGTAGTGAAGTAAATCCCTCATATCATCCTCAATACCTTTGTGGAGACTAGCAACATCTCTTTTTGAAGAGATGGATGGCATTCTGCACGCACCGAGATATCACAGCTCTCCCCTGTGCTGTCCTCCCTGCAAACAGCAATGCAAGAGATGCGTATGTTGCTGATGCTCGTCTTGCGAGTCCGCAGCCGGAAAGCAAAGATGAAACGAGCCCACAATCACCTTCCATGGTGCCTTCCTTCTGCAGCTTAATGAAGTGTGAACTTCAACTTACGTTTGAGGAAAATAGGCCTTGCATCTTAAAGTCATTTTTTACAATTACAATAAAGAAGACTCATGCATTTATTTCTCAGATCTACGTAGTACTGTTTATGCTGGCAAGACTGCTTGAAAGCATACCCCATTTTTTGTGGAACTTACAAGAACAGCATATTTTAGAAAATATCTTACCATATTTCGCAAAAATTTCTCAAACACTATGACATGATGCAATTAGCCTGTAATGTAATTAGCTGCAATTAGATTATAAGAGGGAAGATATTATTCTCTTCTATTTGGCACTGTATCTGGAATACTCTATCTAGCTTTGGGTCTCCGACAAAAGCCCAGTTACCAGGATGGTCAGCAGCCTAGAGCACACAGCCCAGCATGCAGAGGTTGAGGGAGCAGAGCTTGTTTATTTTGCAGGAGAGCAGGCTGAGTGGCAACATAACAGTACTTGAAGAGGAGCTACAAAGATGACAGTCCCGGCAGATGATACCACAGTGGGCAACGCCTACAGACTGCAGCCTGGGAGATTCAGCTGGACATCAGGAATAACATTTTCACTAGAGCAGCGCTGGGGCAGGTGACCTGCTGAGGCTGTGGAGGCTCCACCCACCTCTCTTTCGAGGTTTGGCTAACCGAGCCGTGGCTGACCCGCTGTAGTGTGGGCAAGAGTGCTACTCGAAGCAGCAAGTTAGAGTAGCTGACCTCCAGAGGTGCCTTCAAACCAACATGTCTACGATTCTAATGAAGTGTATGCATAACTGCACAGAACCCATACTATCATATTTTAAAACAGACTCCTACCTAAAAGTTACATATACTAAAAATACCTATTTGAAAATACCTATTTGAAGAAAGCTGGTGAAAATGTCTCCTGAAGTATTTTTGCTTTAAAGATTTTTTAGTGTTTTCTTTACATATCTGCCAGTTTACCTGTTTTGCTGTAGTCAGTTCAGCTTTTGTTTTAAATTTTCATCTAATGGCGCAAGGTAGGAAGGGACCTGAGAGAATAATATTTAACCCATAAAAAATGCTATAGAGTGTGACTGGTAGTTACACCTGAAATATAAATGTACCTTACCTTTGACCAACCCTGAAGAGGTACTTTGAAATGTGAGCACTATCTAACTTTCATAACTCTCTTTAAAATTAAAATGGAATAAAATTGTTCTGAACTGGAACCGGAGTTATACACCTCCTCACATTGATCCTCATTCAGAAAGAATTAAAACATATTTATAGCTTTCAGTGGTAGTAATCAGAAGACTGATTCAGAGATTTACATAGATGGGTCTACTCACACACTTAAAGCCAGTTCTCATTTGTGTTTTCTACCCTGAGCTGCTTTAATATTCATTCTTCTTTTTAAAGGTGTGTGTGTGGGAGACACGAATGATATTTTATTCCAGTTGTATTGTGGCTTTACCATCTATATGCTATTCAGATTTTAAAAAACCAACAAAACAACCACTAGCATAAATCCAAACAGTATACATTTACTATTGATAAAAAAGCCTAGAAAAAATAAGAAGCATGTGCACTCTCCCTGGAGAAGCAGGGAAAAGGTCCATAATTTTCACATATATCATCCATGTGCTATCCCCTGAAACAAAACAAAGCATACGTACACAACAAAAACCTTCATGCCGGCAATACTAAAGGTTGAAGCAAGTATATTTCAGAACCCTCTCTGGCTAATATCCATCATACTCCCCACTCCTCCTGAACTTGCTGCTGCTTTTCCAGAACACTTAGCCTCTCTATGAATTACTTGAGGGTCCAAGCTATCCAGGGGTTTTCATGTCATAGTACATCTAAAGGAGTGTTGATAATACACATTAAAATATTCTTTTGAGGGGGAGAAGGAAAGAATCTGCTCATTTTGGGAGATCCAGCAAGGTCACCATTTCAAGGGAGCTGAGGGAAACCAAATCCACACCTGATGGACACTTCTTTATAACTTCTGTACTTTTTTTTCTCTTTCCAACACCATGGCATTTGAGATTCAGAAAAAAAATCTTGAGGGAGC
Organism: Pygoscelis adeliae; assembly: GCF_000699105.1. Classification (NCBI taxonomy): domain Eukaryota; kingdom Metazoa; phylum Chordata; class Aves; order Sphenisciformes; family Spheniscidae; genus Pygoscelis; species Pygoscelis adeliae. The sequence goes on along the minus strand of NW_008824234.1, from coordinate 2,113,234 downwards.
TGACTGTTCTATGAGAAGCACAGGTTTGCCCAGAAAACGGGGCAAAAAGTGGTGCTAGGAGAGGGAGCTGATCCTGTGTGTATCAGGTGACTCAGAACTGGGTAAGTTGTTGCGAGCTGTCGGTAACGACGATTTAATGGAGGCTTCCTGCCTTACTGAGCATCTTTACCATGCATACAGAAAATATCTCAATTCAAGTTTTTTGGCTATTTTTTTTTTATTTGGCCAGTAAAGTGCTTGCTGTGCTTCACTGCTGAAATCACAGAAAGTTCTAAAACCATGTTGCACTGCAGCTGCCAGACATAATGATGGAGTCTGATGCATAGCAGTTCAGCTGGACACTGCCAAGGGACAAACAAGGAAAAAAATCAGTGCTACATTTGTAGATACTCACACAATTGCATGTTCCATGTAAAAGGTTCCTTTTCCATATATTTCTATATATTTGTTTTTCAAATATTGCAATTTTAACCTAAATTATTTCAATGACAAGCTTGACATTCTCTTCCTCGTCAGGCAGCAACACCTTTCAATACTTTCTGGTAGCATGTACTAATTAAAACTTTAAAAAAATGTTTATATAGTAAATATATAATACATAACTACTATGTTATATATATATAATTATTCTATATATGTTCTGTAATGAACTGGAGCCTTATCTCCCCAAGATACACCTTTGCCAGTGCCAAACAACGATCAGCTTTTCTGTGTGTGCATATGTATATATAATTTAGCAAGAACACCAACAGGGACACTTTTCTATTGTATACATCACTTCAGAAATGCAAAATGAGCTATCCACTTGGATGATGCAGGAGCTGGAGTACAATCCACTTAATGCTACATTTTATCACAGTGTAATTTTTTTCCCCAAATTAATCTGACGGGCAATTCTAGTACAGAAGGGGAATGCAGTAAATTATCCCACCTCCATCTTACAGATAATGGAGCAAATCATTACCCACTGTAACTGAGTTTTAATTTATTATAGCGGAAGAAGACAATTACACTTCAACCTGTCAATGGAGTAATTTGAGCGAATAAAACTAGTTGACCTTTCTGGTATGCTGTTCCAGGACCAGAATCACTCCCCTGCTAAGCAGCAGCAGATGGCCAGAGCTGTGCAGCTCTGCTTCCCGGTGAAAAGTAATTTGTTTTTCAGGATTGTTAGGTATGTAAAGAAAGAAGATGCAGGCAAGCCCTTATTTAAGAATCCCAGCCCAACACCAAAGCGCATCCACAAAAGGGGCGAGTGAAGTTGCTGGCTGCTTGGGGTTCGGCTTAACCGAGTTCACCTGTGACTCAGGCAGCTGCTGGGGCTCCTGCGTTAGCCTGGAGCATCCACGTTGACCAGAGCTACCCAGAAACGGTCACTGTAGCACGTTGCACGTCAGAAACGGCGCGTGCCAGTGTTACAGCACAAGAACAGAAACGGTGGAAAAGAACATCATAATCGAAAACATAAAAGCAGAAAAACATGAAGATGGAAAAAAGCATGAAGTCGAGAAGATGAAAATATTACAGGAAAAAGAAAATTTCATTTTGTAACAGCGATGAAAAATAAATTTTTAAAACAAAACCTGAGGTTGTGGAAGAACAAAAAAAATCTCTTAAGCTTGGCTAAACAATTTTCTCTTACGCATTGTGGATTCAAAATAGGAACTCTGGAAGAAAACCCTACAGTAACAGTGTTACTGGTCAATCCTCAAAAGCCAAGAAACAAAAAAAATTTTTACTTCTGTCCTCATATATTAAAATACAGGATCTGATTCACCCCACTATTAGTCTGGTTTTATTCTGTTCAAATGTATTTTTGCCAGCATGAAAAAGGAATAACACCGGTGAATGAGAGGAAGCTTTTACAGAGGAACACTTATGCTATCCCAAATACCTGAATCTTTTTCTTCCCCTAATATTCTTAAGGCATGCACTCTTCAATATCAGCAAATCACTTTACTGAGCACCTTAAATACGAATTTTCTGGAATGTTTATGTAGTATATTGAATACAGAATGACAGTGCATGATAGTATGTACTTGTATCCTAGGTTGCCCAAAAAGTACCTGATGCTAAGAAAAGATTCATTTTTGGAGGTAACTTTTCAGAAGTCTGTAGTTAGTAATAATCCAGATATTTTATTCTTTAAGCATGCTGCATTTTTTTTTTTTAATGTGAGATGAATTTATGCTGCCATTTGGGCAAATGGCATTTTGTTAATATGGTTGTTGAATATTTTTTAAAGTCAAGCAGAGCAGGTTCCCTAAAATAACTTGTTTAAAAAGAATTTATATTCAACTGTTCATAAATAAACAGAGCTTAAAAAAAATCCACTCATTAGTGGTGAGTGGGAAGCCACTAATTCCCTGTTGTAGGTCCTAAGCCAACAATTCCTGCTAGTTTTAGGCTTTCATTTTTAAAGCTATTAAGATTAATCCTTTTGAAGCAAATAAAGCATTTCAAATGAACATATGAAAACCAAAAGAGCGAGTTCTTGATTCTGCAAAAAGCTTATGCACTACCCACAGTTTAACCAAGAAATTAAAGTTTCTGATCAATTTTGCTGTTATTCACCTGAAGATATCCAATGAAAAAAATAATTATCAATACTCCTAATATTCCTTAGACACACGCACCTGAGGTGCGTACAACATGAGATTAGTTAGGAAAGAGGCAAAGAAATTAAGTTCTTGTATTTGAACCTCTGAGCTCTGGTGCATGACCTACAGGCTAGCATTAAGTCCCTTGTTTACACTTAGCCATCCATGTAAGAGGCTAATCTGCCTATATGCACTTTTGGCAAACTCTTCCCAGACAGACGAATGGATTTTCCAGAAGGAGGTGTTAACCAAACATTTATGATCTGCAGGCGATACTTATTGGGTAAAAAGTACAAAAAGTTTTGCTTGCTGGAATGATGCATCAGCTTAAATTTATGCTGAAAATTCTTACTACCATTGACTTTGTAAGGCATTGTGACCCAAATCATTGCTGTATGTTGAATCCCCTGCAGAGTGCTCACAGACACTAATCTCACTAATTCCTCTTGTGCATGCATAAGACTTTACGTAGTGTAGCTCAAAAAAGCCTATCTGTATTAAATTAAATTTGTAAAGCAAATGTCCAGGATAAAATGATCAAGCTTAATATACACTACATCTGGTCTTAATAATAAAAGACAGAAATAGGCTATAACATAAACTTAACCCATTCTATGGTTAGCAAATGCGGCTTTTGGGGAAAAATCAAAACCTACATTCTCAAAAAAGACACCCTGGACATTCCTAAAATAGGATAATGGACAACTTTTCTATTGCTGGCAGATGAATTGGTGCAAGAGCCTAGCACTGCAACCTGCTGATGTAATTGCTCTTCTAGCAGCTCGGTGAGCTTACACTCTGATGCCAAAGGATCCAGGTTCAGTCTCCAAAACAGACCTGAAGGAAGCTGCGCAAGGAAACTGCAAAGGAGAACCCTACTGCCCCCAAGGGCAGGACTAGGCATAAAGCGTTCCTGGAAAGATTTTAACTTTTAAGAGGGCATAATGATGCAGACGCTTTTGGATGCTGCTGATACTGTCAGACTTGCCTTCTGTTTTCCAGAGTTTTTGGTCTGGACAATGCATCCTCTCTGATAACCAAGTGATTATCCTTGCCGTTCTCCTTCCATCATCAGCTCACCCCTGAGTGACTGAGAAATTAGTAAGAGATTCCCCTTAGTGGTAAATAAACTCCAATTTTGGCTCTCTAATATCTGTCGTTAAAATTACAACGTTTTGGATACCTGCTTCAAACTACAGCATTGCAACAGCATACAAAAGGAAACCTAGTTCTGGCCAAAAATAGAATCATAACCACCTTTGAGCCATCTTTCTGTGTTAGCGCAGGTATACATCCAGAAAGAAAAGATACTCTAAACCAGTTCCTTAAAGATGCTTTAAGGTCTGAAGCCATCTCTGACACTATTATTTTATATTACTGTTATTTTATAATAAATACTACAATATAGTACACTATATATGGTATATACTATACTATTATTATATACTCTGATATATCAACATATTAGTGAGAATACAATACACCAATAAGTGCATTATAAATGACGAAAAAAGTTCATGAGAGCAATACAGCAAATGCCTCTGCATAAACCTCTGGCTGCCGTATCTACTTTCTGCCCATTACTTTAGTCTTATGGGTAAAGAAATACTCGGACCTTCCGAGCAGCTATCTGGCAAAACCTCTGTATTTTTCATTTGCATAACACTTTCCATGATAAAAGGCATTTCTATGGAGATGTAGGACTCTAAAAGGTGATGTAAAGTTAGCCCCTGAGGAAGTGTCCTTTGTTGTGTAGATCTGTATATAAAAATCGATACAGATTAAGCCAATCTCTGCAGATCAGATTATAAAAAATAATTTACTGTTTCACACCAAAAAAAACCTTGGGCTTGGCGTTCCAGTTCCTCCATCATCAACTAGCACAGCATACAAATCACACTCATGTCATGCTTCAGTCT
>NW_008824234.1:2106473-2108612 GCF_000699105.1 Pygoscelis adeliae | reverse complement strand
CAAACAGTTGCCTCTTTCAAGGAGGCAAGAGGCAGGGCATAGATCACTTCTTTTTTCTTTCCTACTGGTTTCAGCAGGTTTTCATTGTGCTTTGTTTTAACCAGTGTTTCTCACTGTCTGTTCCTCAATAACATCACACGGACACATGCTACCCTAAGTCCAAGACACTACGAAGTACTGTTCAGGAGCAGGAACACAAAGCAACCCCCTGAATAAGGTTTGTTTGGGACAGAGTATTCATTAGCTACCTGGACAGAGAAGGAAGGTCTCCCGTTTCTCCTGTTCTGCCAGGGATTTGGGGCTGAGAATGAAGGAAGGTTCAGGGAAGCAGGCCCTGGCCCGAGGTGTTTTTACACAACTAAGAACAGTGAGATGGACTGTGGACAAACGCCATTTGTGGAGCATCATATGATAGACCAACAAATGGGAACAGGTATGAAAAAATATGCAAAAGAAGAGTAAACAATAACTAGAAACTTACCCTAAGTCCTAACTTGGGATCATCACTCCTCTCCAGCTCCTCCACCTCTGCTAGCCCACAGCTTGGACTTTTCTGGACAGAAACAGAGCCTTTGTCTTTTGGCTTGAGGAGCTGGGAGTTCGCTACTCACAGCAGGGACGCAAGAACTGTGACTGCTGCCTATGCAGTCAGACCATATTTTCTATTTGAATATTACGTTGTTCTGGTCCTCTTCTCCACAGAGAACAAGGGAAAATCAACCTAGCAGGACTTTTCTGCTTGACAAAGGGTTTTTCTCATGATTCCTAAAAAGATCTAAAACCTCTCTACAGGGGCAAATGAATGCAACAGGTGCTGCTTGAAAGACATATGGAATTTGCAGGTATCAGGTAGCAGCAAAGATGTACAGGATAAGTGCACGTATCTATTCAAAACTTAGGAACAGAACTGCATGCAACACAAATCAGAGTAGATGCAGAGAATCTCAGAAAAAATTAAGTGGGAAGTTTTTTTTAGAGATAAAAAGCATTTATATGTATTTACATAGATTAAGCTGGGCAAATTGACAACAAGCCAATATACACTTATGGAAGTGCCTGGCGGCAACCGATTACAAAAAAAGGAGGGGAGGAAAATCAGAAATTTGCAAGTGCTTCTATGATATATGCATTCATGTAACAAGATGGAACAGCTAAAGAGAAGGAAGTGATTTTCCAGAGCCACAAAGAAAATCTCTTTAGGAGAACATCACTTGTCCACCCCCAGGGAGAACAGAAGTTAGATTACACAAACATGCTCTATCCTGTGCAACGGGGAGAATATCGCACTAAAGAAATGGAAAACTGACTTCAGCTCTGTGGATAATATAAGCCATTTTTTTACCGCAACTTTCTCACACATAAACCTAACATACACTAAAATCAAAATTTTTGTTTTCTCATTACTGTTAAATAAACTTTATTTAGGACCTGTTTTGCATGGAGACTTTACCTACTCTTCTGAAGAAAAGCGCTTAGGTTTAGAGTACAGTGGCTTGAAACCCATTCTTGTATCTGCCCAAGTGGCCATAAAGGTAGCATCCCAACACGCTGCAAGAGGCAGAGCTAAGGGATACTGTAAGATTAGAAACAGGCAACATAGAGACAAGGATCATTTATTACCTACTATCCTGAGACTGGCATCATCATTTTTTTGTCCATGTGCTGCCTTCTTGCTGTGTGACAATCTGCCTCGGCTGTGAATTAGCTACTTGGGCAGGTCACTTCTCAGCCCACACCCTCTGATGTTTTTGTTATCAGCCTTCTTCAGAAACCTAGGAATAACATCTCTACACAGACCCATCAGCGCTACTTCTAAATACCATGGTGAAACCCTGCTTTAGGCTCTTTCAAATCATAAGGCCCATAGCATGGCTCTTCCTTGACTGGCATGCTTAATCAGAAACTTACCCTGGAAAGTTTTGAAGAAAAAATTGATTTACACATCCTCTATTCTGGCTAACATTTCCAGACCTACCCAGGCACGTCTCAGAGGTCCCTGTTCTTGCAAAGCAGCCTCTAGCAGCAGCACTCTAGACCTTCTTCTTTCTTAGGGCAAACTCCCAAAGTCATGACAGCCTTCTGTAATCAAGCTTTTGCCTCAACTTCTATGGTTTGTTTTTCTTTTAACAGCACTGCAGG
>NW_008824234.1:2095972-2106457 GCF_000699105.1 Pygoscelis adeliae | reverse complement strand
AAAAACTGGTTTAGTGTTTCTCTCCAGAGGCAGCAGTCCAGACCTGTAGTAACCTGTGTCAGCCACTGCAAGGGTTATTTATTTAGTGCATTTATTTCTCAAAAACAACAATTGTATGAAAGAAACAAGAAAAAAAAAATAATGCTATAGATGATTAGTGTATAACACTGGAAAAAAAGAACAAACTTGCCGGTCAAAATGTCATCTTTGGTCTCCTCACTCTGATGCACTCTCTCAATTTAAAAGTATGTTGTTGATTATGAAGTCATTTATACTAGTGTCTTGTTACACTTAGGAAGATAAACAAATGTTTGTTACTGTATGTAGATTTCACTGATGCACAGATTTTGTTCCATAAAAAGCCAGCAGCCAGATAGATTGCTGCACCGCTAATGGAAGCACACTGTTCCTTCCTCTTCCCAGTTTCTTAGTTCTAGCAGGAATCTCTCATTTGACCTTGGGCAAGGCATTTAAATTCTCTGCGCCTGTGTTTTCTCATCTGTAAAATTAAGGCTATAATGCCTACCTACTTCACAAGACGGACAGTGTTAAATTTAATGTATTAATGTTTTAAAGTGTTTTCAGACAGCTTGATCAAAACCACTACAGAAGGTAAGTTATTATTAAATTATGCTTCACTGACTTAATGCTGTTGCATTACTGTATCTGATTAAATAAGGAAAAATATTCAAGTGACACCTCCTGGATTTTTTTTTTCCAGAGGATGAAACTGATGTTCTTTCACCAGCCTACAGATGGACTTAAAGGCTTGTTTTGGAGAAAGAAAGAAGGCGAGGAAATGTAGTAGTCAACAGAAATGAGAGTCCTGCGGAGTGGATGATTACGAGGGCATTTAAAGCAATTGCGAGGTAGAGCAGAAGGCAACTGCGCCTTGTGCCCCACTGTGACACATCAGACTCTGGTAGCAATACGGTCCCGTTCATCTCCGTGCCAGTGGGACAGGAACACCCCCTCCGTACCATCACATTAACTGCTGCATTTGGCCTCCGCTTAGAGTAATGAAGTGCAAGATCTGTAGCCTGGAGTCGCTTTCCTGGTGGAGCCGGCCAGCTCTCAGGCACAGTTCAGAGATACTTTGAGTCTGTTCAGTCATGGCAGCTAATCCATCTGTGATGAACGTGGCACATAAAAATGTCAGTTATAAAAAGGGGGATTTATCGCAGGAGGGTTGTTCATACCTGATGCCTCTCCTACATCTCCTCTTGACCTGATGCGCAGATGCCTGGTCTTGTCCTGTGATCTCACATCAGGATCTTGTTGTGTGGGGGGAAGGGGAAGGAGTGTTTGGAGCAAGAGCTGCAGGAAGATGAGAAGGGTTTTTGACAGCATGTTGAGTTGGATGTTGTACTGGTGTTGATGCCGCTGGTCCCAATGCCATCAAGGCATTTCTTGTGGATGACAAGGAATCTAGGAAAGTAGTGATTAACATGCATATCAGTGTGATTGACAAGCTATGTTGTCTGCTTTGTGCTAATGTATTGCATGGACAACACCTATTCTAGGCATATCAGAATCAGCATATAGATTTGGAGTACAGATTTAAAACAGAAATATTTAGCATCTTTCCCAATAAATAAAGAAAAACTGTTTGATGGATCTATCTGCTCAATAGACCATAGAGATCAGATTCTGTGTGGTGAGGGAATGTTTTTGCCTCGCAGGGTACAAACGGACAGTAGGCAACATTCTTTCAGATTGCAGAAAGGCCAATTAATTTGCTCTCCCCTTCTTCCATCCCCAATTTATGACTCCAAAGGCAAGAAAAAAAATAAGTACAACATGAGGTTTGATAACCTTCTGATACTAGTGAGCTATTAAATATACACAAATCAGGGAGCTTGAAAAAATATAGTCAGGGAGCATATTGTCTACCTTCCAAATCTAACAAGACTGAAATGGAGGTTGCAAAGTCTGAGGTTGTATATATATTTCATGTCTTTTCTGACACCATGCTGCATACATCAAAGTATCCATTCTCTTTTTTTTTTTTTTCTTATCAGATCTGCAGAGAGGCTAGACTACATGTTTTATTACTATACCAGTCAAAGATCACACAGCTTTCTAAACAACAATGATGCTACTTCAATTTCTTGAGAAAAATCTGTGGGACATGAAAACTTACCACAAAAGCAATGATGCCACTTCCGTTTGCTTGAATCCCTGCAGAACTGCTGCTGTGTAAAATGTGTGCAGTAGCTCCTAGGACTAACTCTGTATGTTAACTCTACTTTCTGTTGGTATTACACACAAATGTTCCTTCTCAATTTTGCTCTCTTCACCAAGGCACATGTAAGCCTTTCACAGTGACTTTGCTTTTTTCCCTCCACCTCATATTTTATAAAATCTAAGTCAAGTGCCTGAAGATGATTTCATAATGACATGTGTTTTATTTATTTGCTTATTTGGCTGACTGGTAATTTTTAAGTCCCTGGTATAACTCTAACACGTGATCATCCAGAATCAGCCTCCTGTTGCCAAAAATTATCTGTGTCCTTTGATTGAAAGATCAGCCACTTCCTTTGGCATTTTTGTAGAATCATAGAATCACAGAATCGTATAGGTTGGAAAAGACCTTTAAGATCATCGAGTCCAACTGTTAACCTAGCACTGCCAAGTCCACCACTAAACCATGTCCCTAAGCACCACATCTACCAAAAGTTAACTCTGGATCCTCTTATCAGCAGCAAAGAGGTAACATTTTACAGTCTGTTACACATGGAATAGGCTACCTCTCCATGTAACTTCTATCAGATGATTAACTGTAAGGATCTGAATAACCATATTCCTGAGTGGTAAATATGAAAATATATTGTCAGAATATCCTCAACTAGGAGATCACTACCTGATCACTACTGCAGCAAAACAGTTTTCTTCCACATCTAATTTCAGCGACGCTGTATCTTCTAATATTTACAACTCTACCTTACAATATCCAGTTTACGCCTCCCAGTGAGGCTGGCTGGAGGAACAGTGATGTGATTTATGTGCGAAATCCATTTACCCAAAATAAACTACAGTAAAATAAAGTATGCTCAAAAGTATAATTTAAGGCTACCATTGTCATGAGAAGATAAAATACATAAATTTGTATTTCATTTAGGAATAGTAGAGCAATCAATGTTTCCAGTAATATTTCAAGTCACTGATTCAGCAGGCTGTTGCAGGGCAGTGGGGCTGTATAAGTAGCAAGCTAATTTCCTGATATTATTTCTATGCACAGAATAGAAAACCTTATAGATGATAATCATTTGGCTAATTACAAGGGCAAGGTGAAATGGCACTGTGTGTGAAAGAAAAGGTGTAGAGAAGGACAGCGAGAACGAGGTGACAGAACAATTAAGCAGATACAGTGAAATGTAAGGATGTCAAGTCGTGAGCAGAGTGAGAACGCAGGGGGTTGCTGCCAGAAGCGAAAGGAACAGGAGGAGGTGCAGAAAAGACGACTGCCCACTAAACAGGTAAGAGCGTAGCCCCCTGCTGTGGATTCTTTTTTAATGATCTACAAATGAACTGATTCAAGAGGTTTCCACATTTCACTACTCCTGGCACAATAAAAACGCATTATATTTAATACTTTAAGTTCCACAGGTTGAAAGATCTGTTCCATAGTTCTTAATCTTCTTCTTAGCTGTTTCACAATGAAAAAGGAGAGGGAACATGGGGCTGTTTGTTCTGTATGATGCAGCAAGTACATTTATACCTCTGGCATTTCCCTTCCTTTGGCAGCTCCCCCACAGAATGCCCTGTGCGTGGAGAATATAGAAGCAGCAGGACAGAACATCACAGCAATCACAAACCTCCCGTGTATCTGAAGCTGAGATATCATCTCCACCACTGAAGCTAAGAAACAATTTCAGTGACATCTGGCAGAATTTGTCAGATGTTAAGATGTGAATTCATGCATGGTAAGACAGGAAGAAATGCAGATCTTCAGTGAATGAGCTGTACAACATTGAAGAAGTGAGAAAAAGCGGCAGAAATGAGTCGTAAAAGAGGTAAGCAAAGAAAAAAATAGTAGGTCCTTCATATGACCATTTCTCAAGCATACTTTAAACTGAATGTTGTTATCGGTCTTTGTTCTTATCAGATGACAACTTCTTATAAGGTTTTGATGCATTTAAGGTCAGAGATCTTGACTATATGTATATAAAATAAATAAAAATATATATTAATGAAGATTTAGGGATTCTTTGTGTAGCTGATGTGTTACAGCCAATATAAATATGTGACAATTGGTGTAGAAAGAATTGATGGTCCCAAACTGTCTCTAATAATCTTTTTGTTAAAATATTTGTCCCCTTGTCAGTAATGAACAAAGATATATTTAACCCTTTATCTAAAACTGAGGAAAACTGCCAAATTAAGTCACATGCATCAAAGACCCAAAGTCAAGTAAGGAAAGTACTTATTAACTTTGACTATTGCTAAAGCTGGAACTCTGCACTTGTCTGTATTGAATTATACCTATTTTTTCCAGACTGTTTCTCCAATTCATCAAGATCATATTAAATTTTAATTCCATCCTCCAGCTAACACCAAGGAAAAAACATCAACACAAATCTACAGATCGTGTCCTGAACTTCTGTGCAGATGTCAGATAAGAAGAACATGTTGCATTTTTATTTTTAGATTCCAGCAGAAATGTTCACAGGTTATGGCCCCAAGTTTCCCTGCTTCTGACTTTCAGGATTTAAAATATATTACTCTAAACTAATCAATTCACTTCAACAGCTATGTAAGTCCTACCACAAAAGCAACTTGAAGCTACAGGATACCACCAAAAGTCAGTTCCCAGACCTGTTACATATGGAGTTACCAATAAACAAACGAAGCAGCCACTGTTCCCACAAACTCTTTGTTTTGGACCAGGCATTCACCGGACAGGATACATCTACAGGTTTTCAGGCTCTAGCCACACTGGCAAAATTTCCTTCACACAATTTTGCGTTTGTTTTGTGTCTCATTGATACACACCTGTTTCACTCTCCAAACACTGTCCATACAGGCTCCTACCAGGCTTGCGTAAACGCATTACTAAGTTCTCATCCTGCAGAGCCCCACATGAGAAGAGTGTCAGATCCCACCTCGGATTATACCGGGTGATGGCACTGCCAGTGCCGTGTGCGAAGCCCTGTGTAACAGACTTCTGTGGCCTATGAGAAAGCCCACGAGAGTATTCACCCAAGCCACAGCTTGCAAACTGACATGTGCCGGTATTGCGGGGTCCCTTGTACAGAGGAACTGAACAGTACCCGTGTGATGATTTAGGATGATGGGCAATTTGACGGCTCCTTCTCCCCAGGTCTACATGTTGCGTGAGAATATACTACTGCTGCTACAACTGCTACAACTACTACAACTCCAACTACAACAACTACTACAACTACTGCTGCTGCTATTACTGCCAGAAACAATAAATATGTAATAATGATCTCCTTTTATATTGAAATGCCATTCTTTCAGATTTAAAACAACCCTGACTTCCAGACTGGAGAATCTTTGATAATAACCAGAAAAGTTCTTTTTTTTTATTCCTCTAAAATATCTTGTTTTCAAATAATAAAGATTCTTCCACTTTTTTTCCTGATGTATCTTTAAAATGCCACCCTAAAAACATTTGGATCCTCATGATATGTGACTGTGATTCTACCACTGTTAATCTTACATATAGATTGACAGGTTTAATATAATAGATGAACCCAACTGCTAACTGGTTCCAGTTATGTTAAGATGTTCAGTGACTTTTAAAAGTTGAAAAAAAATTACTTCTCTGCCAGGCTGAGGAATTAACAGCATACTGAAACACAGAACTCTTCTCAGGTTGTTTGCTTTGTTGGGGAGAACTTTTCCTCCACCTGTTCATTATTAAGAGAACTTGTTTATCTGCCAGATGACTGTTGCAACACAGAGTACAGGAGTAGTGAACAATTCACTCATTTACTTCACTGTGCTTTTGCAAAATATTTATGGCAAAATGCAGGTTTGCTCATAACTGATTAACATCAATCCATTTTCATTTCTACTGTTCCTACAGAATTCAAGATATATATGGATTATAAGAATGTAATGTCCCTCCTTGTGTTCATTTCACTATGATCTTTTCTTCCTTGTCTTTGTTTAGGTGTTGGGGTTTTTTAAGCTCTACAATTTCCTGTTACTAAGACTGCAAATTTTAAGCTGGAAAGGGAGTAGGGTAACATGCATAACTTTGGCTCTTTAACACGGTTAAGTGAAATATTCAATCCTTACCAATTCCAATTGTCTTTCAGGTTTCCTATTAAATAGCAAATCTAGGTAACCTCATACTTAGTTCTTATACATTGGTTTTCACCATGGACAAAGCAGGAAATTATCAGTCTGCCAGTACTTCAGATACCCAGATATTCCTGAAATTCCTTCAGTGCTTCCCACTCATGCTCAACTTAGCTCATCTTGCTAGACAATCACAGAATCACAGAACCACAGAATGGTTGAGGTTGAAAGCGACCTATGGGGATCATCTAGTCCAACCCCCGTGCTCCAAGCAGGGTCGGAAAAAGCAAGTTGTCCAGGACTATGTCCAGTTGTGTTTTGAGCATGTCCAAGGATGGAGACTATACAACATCTCTGGGCAGCCTGTTCCAGTGTTCAACCACTCTCACAGTAAAAAAAAAAAAATTTCTTCCATTCAGATAGAATTTTCTGTGTTTCAGTTTATGCCCATTGCCTCTTGTCTTCTCAATGGGCATGAATGAGAAGAGTCTAGCTGTTTCTTCTTTACACCCTCCCATCAGGCATTTATAAACATCGATAGGTTTCCCCTTGATGCTTCTCTTCTCCAAGCTAAATAATCCCAGCTCCCTCAGCCTCTCCTCATATGAGAGATGCTCATCATCCTTGTAGCCCTTGGCTGGACTTGCTCCAGTAAGTCCATACCTCTGTTGTACTGGGGTGCCCAGAACTGGCACTCCACATGTGGCCTCACCAATGCTGAGTAGATGAGAAGGATCACCTCCCTCAACCTGTTGGCAACACTCTTCCCAATGCAGCCAGCCCAGGAGGCTGTTGGCCTTCTTCGCCTCAAAGGCACATTGCTGGCTCATGGTCAGCTTGTTGTCCACCAGGACCCCTAAGGCCTTTTCTGGAAAGCTGCTTTCCAGCTGGTCAGGCCCAGCATGTACTGGTGCCTGATGTTATTGCTCCCTGGGGGTAGGACTTTGCACCTCCCTTTCCTGAACTTCATAAGGTTCCTGTCTGCCCATTTCTCCAGCCTGTCGAGGTCCCTCTGAATAGGTAGCACACCCACGTGGTATGTGAGCCACTTCTAGTTTTGTATCATCTGCAAACTTGCTGAGGGTACAGTCTGCCCCATCATGCTAATCATTAATTATGAGGTTAAGCAGTACTGGCCCCAGTATTGATGCCTGGGGTACACCACTAGTGACTGATTCCAGCTCGACTTTGTGCTGCTGATCACTACATTTTAAGCCTGCCAGTTCAGACAGCTTTCAGTCCACCTCACTGTCCACTTCACTAGCCCATACTTCATCAGCTTGTGAGCTCCTTGATCACTTGTGTTGTTAGGAAGTTATCACCAATGCCCTCCAGAAACATCCTGAGCTGCTTGTGCCCTTCTGTGTTGTCCTTCCAACAGACATGAGTGGCACAAGTTGCCCATGAGATGAAGATATGATAGCTCAATATGGTAGTTGCACTTTACCTTCATACTAGTGATTCACCAAATAATCTGTTTTGCCTTCCCTGACATAAAGTATTTCAAAACTAAATTTTAAACTAAATTTTGTACATCATGTGCTCCAAACCACTTAATCATCTTGGTAACCCTCTGCTGGACTCACACCATTATGTCAATGTCTTATACCCAAGAGCCCCAGATTGGTTCCTTTCAACCCAATCTTGTTGACTTCCGTCTGTATATACCCCTGCCTCCAGTCATCAACCACTCCTCCAATCTGGTGTCATTGACAAACGTGCTAAGGGTGCACTCCATCCCATCCTCCAGAGCAATAATATAGGCATTACACAATATCAGCTCCAATGTTGGTCGACCTCTGAAGGACACCACTACTAACTGCCTCGTCTTCTCAGTCTTTAGGAGGAATATATTTAGTTAGAGGGATAAGTTCTAAGTAAATTACACGTTTTAGAACTGAAAAAGAGTATTTACAGTTTGTTTTTCTATTTAAGGATCTGTCTCTGTATTTTTACTGACCCATAAAATCCATTCACTAGAGCAAAGTTTAAGAATAAAGTATTATTACACTACATTTCTGTTTTCAGAAATTTTGAGGACTCTTACCTGACCAACTTCATTCTTTGTTTCTGAATTACTTGCTCTGTTATACACACAATTTCAACTCATATTTCTGCTTTAGCACAATCAGACCTACATGAATTGCACACTGTTACCAGAGGTAAACTAAAAAGCCTCTTAAGAAATACATGCTCAATCTCTTACCATTATAAAGAAGAAACCCAAAATAAAGTTTTGGCTAGATAAACTACATTCACTAAGATAAGCCTGAAGTTGTTAACAAGATATATTTCTTCAAAGTCAAATGGAACACTATAAAGAAAACACCTACTCTGCAAAGGAAAAAAAGGCAGGAATTTAAGTTCCACTGCAAAAGGGCTGACAGGTACTATGCTCCTTACCTGACTGCTACACGTTACGAATGTTTTTCGTATTTTTCTAGTATCATCCATTACAGATATTCAAAAGTCATGAGTCAGGCTCCAAGATATCATGAAGCTGAACAAAATCATAATAAATTTTTATTGCTTATTTGCCTTTTGATCTCTGAATACATTCCTATTACCTTTCCAAGTTTTACTCTGTAACCACATAAGAGACTGCAAGTCTATTTTTAAATGAAAGCATTAGAGTGGCTTCCTGACCATTCATCACACCACCTTCCCCACCGCTGCCAGCACTCACTTCAGAGCTCTCTCCTACTTGTTTTTTCCTTGTGTGCTATGGAAAGTCTCCATGACAGCAGCTTCATTTTGAGAACCCAGAGTTTTCCCACATTTCCTTATGCTCTAAAAAAGCTACGTTTGGGCAATCCTGAGTCAAAAGAAGGAAAGGATGATCTGGGGCAACCTTTACATGAAATAGTAACGGAAGCAGCTTTTATTTAACAGTTCAAACAAATTAGAGGAACTGATACAGGACAGAACAGTCTGGGTGTGACTCACCTGTGCATTATGCATTGGGCAATACAAAAAGTGGACTGACTAACACTCACGTAAGACAGGCAATACCGAGAATCTACGTGGATATTCCAGTGAAGCCAGAAACCACAGTCACGGGGTTCTACTTGTGATGTCTGGGCTAATGAATATTTAATTAACCCAAGTAAAATGCAACAGCAAAAGAAAGAAAGTTTGGTGGGTTTTTTTGTTTTAGGGGAACTCAGTTGAGAAAGTTTCCTGGATTGTGATACTTGGGATTGACCTCCTCCTTCAAATCAGGCAGCATGGGGATTCGATCGGATTCCAGTTCTGCAAGTGTCTCTTCCGACTGAAGCATCCGCAGGCCTCTGACCAGCCTCGTCACCCATCTCTGAACGCCTTCTGTTACTCCTGTATTCATATTTATGATGAGGTACAGTACAGCTCATGTATAGATGTATCACTGATTTATCTAATGTCTGTTTATAACATTGTATCCACTATTTTCCATTTCATTTGTTATGCATTGCACTTTGATTTTGCTTTCCTGATGCATCTGCCCACTGAGTGGGAATTTTAATTGAAAACTAAACTTGAACTCACTTAGAATATTTGAAATTTAGCATATCATTTTATATTCTCTCACCGAATTAATTACATATGATTACATATGCGTGACAGGATGGTCTGAACTGTGGCTGAAGTACCACAGTGTTGGTAAACAACAAATTGCTAAGTTTGGGAGAAGTGATTATGATTAGACTGTCAAAGGATCAGTGTCAGAACAGTCCTGTTTAACATTTTAATTTTTATATGGAAGGAATAGACAACTGGTTAATTTACTGGAAATTTGCTGATGCTATTAAACTGGGTGCTACTGAGAATACTAACAAAACCAAGGAAATAACAGCAAGGAACTTAGTTTAGAAATACGTTTAGAAAATAACAAAAGAGATTAATTTTTGGAAGCTTCAAAATCATTACTTAGCAAAAGCATCCTGCAAAATGAAGATATTAAATAACAAAACCAAATCTGAACCCAGTGCTAGAAGAAGCACTGGAAGCAGAAAATTAGACAAACATGAAATCTACAGTGGAGGTAAACAGAACACGTATTAGGTAACACAGGCAAATGTTGGGAGGTAACAGTCCCTCAGGTACAAAGATGTATTTCCATTAGTGGGTTTAATTCTCAGACACTAAATGAATGGTCCTTCATGTAAAAACCTAGGTGGTACCCAGGCACTGCATTACCACACACACAGACTCGAAGGTATTCCCTGGATTAAG
>NW_008824234.1:2077536-2095959 GCF_000699105.1 Pygoscelis adeliae | reverse complement strand
GAAAACCATAAATGCACAAATTGCAAAGCAGCTGGTCAACAAGTTAATGATCTTCATGTCTCTGAACAGCACACACAACAAATCCCTATTTATATGCCCAGATACGCAGTGTGATTCATTTGACCAAACTTAGTTACGGTAAATATTCTAGGTTAGTTTTATAGACAGTGGAAAGAAACAGCCTCTTCTAGGACAGGATTCATCTCATCCTAAAGCAGACATCTAAATGTCTTGACTATAAAGGCTGACCAGCTCAGACACACATATCTAAAAATAGGTGTGATGAATCAGACATCATCTTTGTATCCACCATCACTCATCGCAGTTCAGCTTTTGCAGGTCCTATCTGTACATATGGGTCCTGGTTATGGATCAGCTCTTAAGAAGGGAGAGGAAGTATTTAGGAACTTTATAAGGCTAAACTAGCAGTATTTAGATAAAAGTAAGAATGAAAGAATTATCGATAACTAGCAAGGCAGGAAGTCCTACAAGTTAAGTGTATTAGAAAGTAGTTGTTTAAGTAAAAAGTAATGGGAGCTTTAGAAATACCATCATTTCAAATTAGATACTTTTATTGAAAGCAGTTCTCTTCCAGACATTTAAAGAAATGTCTATAATGCATAAGAGCACTCATACAGGAGAGATGAAACCTGAAGCAAGAAAAGTCATTTGGATTTTGTGTTCAGAACTAGCAACAATCCCACAGCTTTTCCTATAGTACTACATAGGTACACACGTTTACACATACAGGCTTTTTAGGTAAGCTTAAAGTCCAAGTACACAACATGTCTGTCATATCATTTCTATTGAGAGAACTTCATATTTATGTATGTAATGTTCTGTAAATAAAGATTAACAATCTTTCACCGATATGTGAAACTGTAAAGTCTTAAAATATCCTCAGTTTCTCATGCTAATGAGTTTTTTTGTCATCAGGGAGATGGGTTTCAAATTCCTCTCAAGCAGAAAAGGTCATAGTGTGGTTCTGTCTATCAGGAAAATTCAGACTGAAACAGTTACAGTTTAAACTCCTTATACTTCATGAAGACAGCCTATATCTCAGCATTATTCCAAGAAGGGAGAGTAAGTACTCTCTATGCGCTGACAACTCAAGGACATGTCAAAGTTTCTAGAGACACTTTCACCTTAATATACAATTTAAAAATAAATAGGGCTTTTTTCCTATATAAGATTTGTATCCCTCTTGTTCTTTGGACCTCAGCATGTCAGTAGGAACAGCATAGCCAATTGCTATGGGAACCATACTTCTACAGCGTCAGGGTGAAGTAGGAGCCAAGTAGGGGAATGGAGAATGGTGATACTCTTCTGTTCTCTCTCCAGAAAACTAATTCAATGAATGATGTAACTCCTGGAAATTCTGCCTTGCAGCAAGAAAATAAAAGCACTTTGTCTGTTTATCACAGCTGATAGAAAGTGGTGAAATGACCATGATCCACAATCAGCTGTACAGTATCATCTTAAATCTAACAGATACAGCATTATATATTACAACTGAAATATGAAATTAGCAAAGTTTAACCAGAAATAATGTGAAATTAGCCATTGGTACAACTTTGCAAAAGATGCAGTAAATTCTTCATCCTTGGAAGACTCAAGAAAAATTGCACATCTTTCAAAAAGATAAATTACAGTTCTGGGAGACACTGGTGAGCTTGACGTAGGAATCATTTGATGGATAGAGTAAGTGCTCCATGGAAGTTCAGGCTAATGAAGTCAAGATTACCATATTACGCAAATTAATCTACTGGTAGGTTTTGACCAAGTTAGGACAGACAGCACAACAAAAATGAGAAATGAAGAACTAGCAGTTCTTGTATAAGCACACCACGTTCAGCCTACTAACACTTCTGCCACCATGCCCATCGTTACCAAGGTTATTGTATTAAAACTATTACTGACATACCAATATCTACACACAACTATCCCTCGCAAGGCCTTTTCAGTCACCTGGTTTTCTCTGCTGTTTGGTATGTAGGTTGTGCTACAAAGGAGAGGCTTTCTGATATTCCTGCCACTTCCTCCTGTGTTTTCCTATATAGAAAGTTCTCCGTATGACCTCTTAAAAAATAGATCTTAGTCCCAAGGATAAAGGCTTGGCACTTCACTTGGCTTAAAAGCATGCCTGTATTACAGCACCACTTTGACTGCAGCTACTAGCACACCAAACTTAAGACAAACGACCCTCTGCCTTTTGTATCTTATCATTGCATTTCTACCGATTCCACAGGTTAAATGTCTTACTTTACTAACACTGTTTTTCAAGTTTTGTGGAGAGAAATTTACACTGAAGTTCATTCTTCTAGTGGTGGTTGTGATTTCTGGCTATGTAGACTCAAAGATCAGACCTTTATAAGGCACCTTTACCTTGCCAGGATTCAGTAAAACAGTCCTTTGTGTAAATGAGAACCAGATCAAGAGTATTCTTCTCATTGTAATACAAGTACCTACATGATTGCTTGTATCAGTAAGGTTTTAATAATTTAATAGGTATCACATAAATATTATAAACCAATTCCAGCTACCTGTCAGATCTTCATGTGAGTTTTCTTATGTATTGAGGAATTCATATTTCTATTAGTGTTCGTTCAGAATTGGAACATCATTGGAACAAAATGGTGAATGCAATTCAACATCCCTACCTTCACAGTAAAAATGAACAAATATTTAATTGGACATAATTTAATCACAAAACTGAGAAAAATCACAAAAACCTCATGATTTTCCTTACTGCATTTAACATCATTTTCAGAAATTTTTCCATTCCAGCCTGCAATCTATGAAATACCCTCCGTAAAGTACTGCAGCAATACTGGATCCACTCGGCCACAAAAAGCTCACTAGAAACAAAAATGTGAATAAAAATGCATTTCTCTGCTCTTCTTCCAGTTGCTAAATACCTTTGGAGTTAACGTCCCTCACTACAGCTTCAAACCCCATTTCTTCAAATACAGTGCTCTGTTCACAACATTTGGGTCTTTGAATTTCTTGTGGTTTAGATGGTACTAAGCCATGCACTCCTAAAGGATGCCTGTGCTTGGAAATTGCTCATAAGATATTGAGGTGACACTTTTTCCTGTTCCTTCTCTTTTTAAAACTCTGTGAAACGCCTACTTCCTCCTCACAACATTTCATCAGCCTCCTGTTGATGACTCCTCTCTCTTGGATCCCTGCCTCTCCCGCTTACTGTGGGCAGATGAGAAATCACAGGATGCTCAGAGTCAGCAGTCATGGGCAGGAGAAAGGAGCTCTGGAGCAGTAATGATGTGAGCCCAGATAATGCACGTGCAAGCAAGAAGGCCCCTGCAGCGGGAAATGAGGATAAGAGCCACAGACGAAGGAAATGGACAGCAGGACTGAGTACTTTGACTATGATGGACATCGAAGATTTGGAGAATAACCAGAAGAACTGGGTATGAACAGCCTCAGAGAACAGTGCTTCATTTCTTTTCTATTCCAGATTCCTTCTGTATGTTTAAAATATTTACTGTGCCTCTGTGTCAAACAAGAACATGCTTCTAATGGTATGGTATCAGTTTGTATCTGAAATGGATAGATGGTGCCTGAAAGTGATAGACATTTTTATTTTAAAAGATTGCCTAAGCAAAAAAATGAATAAACATTAACTGTGATGTAAAACCAAAATGTTTAATCTTTCAGTAGAACTACTCAAATGAGTCAAGTGGTCTGACCACCTCTCACTTACTTTGAAAGAGACCCTGGTTTACTTCTCCTGACACTGTATTAGCTGTCCAGCAGTTCACCATTCTCGGAGCAGTTTGTGAGGCTGCCACACTTTAGCCTAGCTACAAATGATCCAGAACTTAACAATTTTTTTTTTTAATTCCTTGCCTTCAGAAGCAAAACAAGTCCCTGCATTGTTTTATCACTGCTTTACAGTGAAAGGTAAGAAAATTGCAAGACATGCCTGAGAATGACAGCAGAATAAAGACATCACTGGTGGTATTTCTTTAGAGGCTGACTGCACAAGTCACAAATCAAAATCATGTAAATTGCTCCAAGAGCAATAGTATTCACCAGAGACTCAGATTCATTCAAACACAACACACCAGCATAAGAGCTTGCATTGAAATTGCCCTAAACAAAGTGTACTTAAATGCACTAATTTTTCCAGAATCTGATTATTCTGACGGATCGCCATTTTCATTTTAGAATCCAAAAAGGGGCATTTTATGAAACTTTTACAATAAAGATCACAAAATACATATCTGTAGAATTTCACACAAGCAAAACATCCATGAGGAGACATGAGCAGGGAGGTGCAGAACAAGAGCAAGTGATTTTGTGAAGAATTTTGCAAGGGGGTTTCATGTTATTAGGAACAGAAAATCCCAAACACTGAATTTCTCCATGAAAGAGAATTCTGGAAATAATCCATTTTGTGTCGACTGAAACGTTTAATCTTCATAAAAACAGTAATTGAAATGTTTACTTTTTTTTATTTTGAATTTTAATGTGTAATATAGTTAAAAACTCTCTACCATCTCAATTGAAATTAATTTTGAAAGGAAAATATAAGCACATGTAATTTCAAAAATTATGTCAAGACTATCTAAACTACCCTTCCTTTGGCTTTTGAAATTAAGGCTTGGTGATAGTAATGTGATTTCACAGTCCTCGTGAGTTTGAAAGAAATTGCGCTCTCCATGAATAGTTCTCCTCACAATTTTCTCTTTACACAAGAGTTAAAAGCAGACCAGAGAGCAGGATATGCTTCCCCAGTGTCACAAAATTTCATCTATGAAAAAGCTGTAAATGGGGAGGCATGCCCATGCCACGGCCATGCGCCACGTGGCAGCAGCAAGCCCTTCATCAGCTCAGGTGAGGGGTGGCCTGGGTGCCCACGGGGGTGGCGCAGAGGAGCTTCCCGGTCTTCACTCCTGGCCGCAGTGCCGCCACCCCCCCGATATGGCTGTGCTGACCTGGTTTCCAGGTTTTCTGGCTAGACACGAGAGACCAAAGAAAGACTTTTTGTAACCGATAAAGATGAAGTGGGGGTGGTGGGAAGTGAGTTCCCTGGACCGTCTGCTGAAATCCCACTGAAAGCCGGAGGTGATGGAAACTCATTGTTACTACAGCTTTTTACATTAAAATTCTCACAGACATCTAGGGTAGGCTCTAGCTGACGCAATACAGACCTCCACATAGGAGACATCTACATCTATACTAGCCAGCTGAGGCTCCCTTTATACTTCACAGAGAGAAATAAGCTTTCTCTAGGATACAATTCTTTTTATCTTAAAATCCTCACCTAAAATAGGTCAAATGATTTTTTCCACGTAGAAGTGCCTACTCCTTGACAGTACAGGAAACCCCGCCATACTAGCTGAAGGCAGATATCCCCAGCCCAGACCTCCAAACCCAGGTCAGATGAAGCCCAGTCCTAGCAGAGCCCTTCTGCCCTGGACATGTCTGGAAACACCCCCGGCTTCACAGCACCAAACCCCTCTCCGGGGCTGTCAGCTCTCGCTGGATCCACCAACCAACTCCTCTGCTCAAATTCCTTATGGCTCAATAGCAGTAACAGGAAAACAAAAAAATGCTAAGCCCAAATCATTTTTCTCACATCAGATGTCTGCATATACACCATCCATATATGTAAGGTGCATTATACTGAGCAACTTCAAAGGCCTGAAATAAAGGAAGGGTGACACTGAGAAGATAGAATAAAAAGATAGAATTACATCAATGAATAAAGACTGAGTCCCTTGGGGTCAAAAGCTAGGAAAGACTACACTTCTTTTTGCTGTATGAGAATTAGCTCAAATAACATTTAGAAAGGGTTAACATAAGGCAACTCGTGTACTGTTTGTACATCTTTGAACCTCTGCTGCACTGAAAAGTGAAACATTAGAATAAAACAGAAACTGGATACCTTTCGTGGCAGTTCACAAGAATATCTTATAAGGAATAGCTTATAAGGAATTTAGCCAGGCTCATCTACTTATTCTTTGTCTTAAATAGATGATTTAGAAAACAAAGAGCTATTGCCAGGAATCATAATAAAGACCATTTTTTGGGGAAAAAAATATAGATAACAGAGCACCTTTTCTTCTTGTTTTCAGTTAGACAGTTCTAATAATAGGGATAGTGATACGGCCGTTTAGGAAAGGTAAAATCAGCATTTGACAAGTATTTTATGGTTCACAATTTTCATGCCTATGATACTGTATTGAGAAACTGTATTCTCTAAGTTGCAAAATACAATACCTTGCTCATGTGAATATTAGATGTCAAGAACTGACTTACCAAACACATGGTCTTCTAATAACATCCATTTACAAAAGTTTCCAAAATGCCAAGTCTTTACCAAACATGAATGACAATCATACTTTTGTTTCCTATGCCTGTCCTGGCAGATGGGTTCATAGAGCATCTCAGAAGACATGAATGTACAAGATGGAGTTACAGATCATATGCAATGAGTTGCTGTCCTGGCTTCGGCAGGGATAGAGTTAATTTTCTTCCTAGTAGCTGGTACAGTGCTGGGTTTTGGATTTAGGGTGAGAACAATGTTGATAACACACCGATGTTTTAGTTGTTGCTAAGCAGTGCTTACCCTAGTCAAGGACTTCTCAGCTTCTCATGCTGTACCGACTGAGAAGGCTGGAGGTGCACAAGAAGCTGGGAGGGGGCACAGCCAGGACAGCTGACCCAAACTGGCCCAAGGGACATTCCATACCATGTGACGTCATGCTCAGTACATAAACTGGGGGAAGCTGGCCGGGGGGGCTGCTGCTCGGGGACTGGCTGGGCATCGGTCGGCGGGTGGTGAGCAACTGCACTGTGCATCACTTGCTTTGTGTATTATTATTATTTTATTACTGTTATTATTATTTTATTTCAATTATTAAACTGTTTTTATCTCAACCCACAAGTTTTTCTCACTTGTGCTCTCCCGATTCTCTCCCCCATCCCACCAGGGGTGGGGCGGGAAGCGAGCGAGCAGCTGTGTGGTGCTCAGTTGCCGACTGAGGTTAAACCACGACAGCTGCACACGTGAAAACCAATAGCTATTTTTTCTTGTTTATGAAATAATACTCTAATTAATAAGTGATGTTGTATGTTAGTGCCATTGCAAAATGTCTATTTTTTTACTTGCTTTTAAGCAGAAATTCCTGTACATGTACAATCCAAAAAACTTAGTGCAATGCTTCAGCTTACTGCATCTTGAGCCTGAAGCAGAAATTTTTTCTTACTTAGGTAGGATAAGAAAACAAGCATGCCTTGAAATTTTCGCTGTAGAAATAATTTGCTTATCAGTGTCACTTTCAGTGACTGTTCCATTGCTGTTTGTTGTTTTTTTTTTAATAAGCACATAAAGGTATGCCTTAAATAAGCTGACGCAGAGCTATCATGTTATTGTGTCATTCCATTACAAAGGAACCAGTTTATTACCAAAGAAAAGACAACCAGCCTTTAAGTCAGACTGGGACATGTTGTATCATCCCTGTCAGAGATGATACACATTAGGATAGACTCAGCCAAGTGTCAACAAGCAATGTGAGTGCAAATCAGCACTACTCAGAAAATCCCAGTGGTAGAGTTAAGTCTATTTGTATGCTCAAGCCATGTCCCAGTTACAGCACGTGAACGTTTCCTGTTAACATCATCGCTAATCAAAGCACTGGCTTCACAGCCCTTGTATTGGCTACTAACTCACAGAAAACTAGGTAAGAACAGAAGAATAACTTAGAATAACTAGAATAACAGTACCAAAATACTGTTCTTTATCCACCAGTAAAACTATTTTTAGATTTGCCTAAGCCTGTAAGAATCCACCAACCTGGTCACCCTGAGGATGGCGTAGAAGGAGAGCCTCCAGATGTCAGCCATACGGTGAAAGACAGAAATAAAGTGATACACAGACAGCTCAATTATACCTGGCTGCCCACCCCCACGGGTAAAAATCTCAAGGGCATAATTCCCTCTACTACACTAAAAAGCTGCTCCATGGTCGGATTCACAAATCTGCAGAAGCAGTTTTTCTGCCTTCCCACTCCCTTTGTCCAACACTTCAAGGATTAGGGCTCTCCACACAACCCAAGTTCAGCCCTGCTTCAGTTAGAGGGGGAAACACATCACAGCCCTCTCCAAGATGCCCCTGCATATCAGTCCTGTTAACACTGTCCTTCTGGTATAAATAAATAAACATTGCAGACGAAGATGTACCATTTGAGGGATAAACAGCCATCTACCAAACTAGATCTTTTTCACTCACTTGCTCTTCATTCTCAGTGAATATTTAAGCATTTTTTTACTTGGAAGCGCTACCTCATGAGTGTTCAAGGGATTCCCACTTCCAAGGAATTGACAGCACAGTAATTAGGAAACACACATTAAATCATAGGAGACCTGAAAGAAATCAGTCAAAGAAAGCATTCGGTTCTCAGCTCAGTGCCAAAGCCACCAGATTATAAAGTACTCTGCTGAAGAAAGTTTTCCCAAAGTGCTGAAACAGCTTCATTTAATACAAAGAACTCAGACAGTTCTTGTAAGAGTGCTCCCTTTGCCTCATAGTTACCACTCACATTCTGGAGTAGTCAAGGCTTAATTAGTTGAAATAAAACAGTAGCAAAGCAAAAGACTGAGAACCTTCCCCAAAACACCCTACCATGCAGTAGAGCAGTGCTCTCTCATGGGAGGCAGAGGACATGGATTCAAAACCCCAGGGGCACAGGACAGAGTGCAACCCTGCTCCCCTGTGCTCATGAATGAAGCTACAATGCTGTTCAAGCCCTGTGCAACATCATATATTGGGTGATGTGATTTTTTTCCTTTTCTTATTCCAGCAAAAGCAACACAACTATTTTGGATGCAACTTTTCTTTTCTTTCTTCCTAGTTAACTATGCCAAAAAGTCAATTATCTGTCCCACTCCTGAAAGATCTCTCATCCAAAGAGCCAAGCATCTGTATTTTCTACTTAAAATAAAGTTAATTGAAAGGTTGTGTAAGGTCACGTATGGCAGATCTGGGCTCACAACATTAATAAGCAGAATCAGCTCTCTCACATCCATACTGTCCCTGAGAAACTATTAAATCCAGGGACCTCTGTAGCTTGTCTGTTATCAGTACTTAAAACTCAAGACTGTGCCCTCTACTCTCAGAACCAGGAAGAAAAATCAGAAATCTAATGCCCCACATTTTGTTAATCTCTTACAAGTCATCATGACATGTCTTTTTCCAGGGGTTGTTTCAAAAAGATAATTATAGATTACTTCAATATTTCAATTCAAGTTGTAGAGGTCAGTGCAACAGAGCTGAAGTTCTGCAATTCAAATCTATTGAACGTTTATGTGAGGAAAAATATTTTGGAGTTGTTCCTAGCACTGGAAACTATGCAAACACAATTAACAAATAAACATCCACCTACACCCCCACCCAGCCGAAATGAAGCAGGATTAAAAGCACTGAATCTGAGCAAATAGCAGTAGGTTTTAATTGCTGCCCACTTAAACTCACATCTACACTTTCCAGTTATTTAAACCGAGATGTTACTGCACATCTTCATCTTTTTACATAAGAAACGAAGATGTACACATTTTTCAGGACTGCATATATATAATTACATTTCCAGTAGGAACTTATAAACAAATAAATAAAACAGTGAATTGTATTAAAAGTAATTTACAAGACAGACATTTTCTTAATGAGTATATGCAGTTGATACATTTGTGTTACATTATTAAACATGGAAGCTATCCTCAAGTAATTTTATAGCATATGGGATCATGTTTGTTATAAGTTAAGCACTTCAAAAATTACACATAAGTGCTTATGAACCAAATGCACAATTAAAATTACATTAGAATTTCTCCCTTGGATAATTTTCTAGAGCTTCAAAAGAAGACACATAATACTTTCTTCCCATTATATAATGCAGTGCAACTGTTATTCGTGTAATAAAGTCAAATTTTAATAACTTCATCATAATAGTATAGTCCGTGTTTATAGATAGCAAATAAACCAAGGTTTATAGATAAGCAAATATGTTTAGATGGACCACTTTGCAACTTAAAAATATTAAGCAGTTTACTACTGCATATGGAGCCTGTATGCACATATGTATGTAAGTGTGTATGAGTCTGAGGGCATCTGCTCCACAGCACGTCTCCGATGCGGGAGACAGAAGTTCAAATCAGTGAAAATCTCCTTAAGAACAGGTTTACAGTCCCAGATGACCCTGATGTGTGAGTCCCTCCTCTTAATTTTGTCACAGTTGTTTTGGCCAGCCTAAAAGACAGGCCTTAGAAATTAGGTATCTTGATTTAATTTCTGCACAGAAGATAGAGAGGTATCTCAGTCCTAGAAGAAAAAGCAAAAAACACAGCTTTTCTCAAATCTGAAAGTATTATAACAGCAGGTATCATCTCAATACTCTTTACATCTAGCTCCTCAGAACCCTCACCTCTTCTATCAGCCCTTAATTTTTCCCGGAACCAGCAAGCAAGGCTTTACACAAGCAAACGCCCTGCCCCGATGGCGCAGCACAGACGTCTCTCCTGCTCAGACAGAAGCAGAAATAGAAGGCAGTGATCTATAGAGCTGTCACCAGAGAAAGAAGGAAAAGCAAGACGCAGAAGACAGTGCAGAAGAACAGAGCAACTCAGCACACCATGGATGTGGGGAAGGCTTTCTGGGTACCTCAGAAACACCTGAAGAGCCATAGGTGTTTGCCATCCCTCCTAATTCACACGCTCTTTATTCCTGCGTTTAGCACCAGCAGGGCACGATTGCACTGCAAGACCCCCATCACAGTCAGGCATCCACCTAACAGCCCAAACTTTTCCAGACAGCCACATTTGCTGTATTTCAGCAGAGCAGGATTCGCCAGGAAGGGATTCAGTTGCAAGCTTTCAAAAGCATGATCTCTGAGGAGGCTCAAACGTTACACAACTCTACACCTACGTCCATTTACCTGCGTGTCATGGAATGATACCTGGAGTTCATAGTTCTTCAGCATCCACGAATGCTTGTATAAATGTTTCAAGGCTAAATGGACAGCAGGCAACACGCCTGCTGTTAGGTTTCTCTGATCAATCAGGCAGCTGGTGGGTGAAAGCCCGAGAAGAGAGAGGCGAGTGCGATCCAGTTCCTCAGAGCACCTGATTATTAGTAACACAAACAGCACCAGCGTGTCTAGTTTCCAGTTCAAGAAAACCATCTTTCTTGGTGCTTTTATCTTTTTTCCTTCCCTTCCCCTGCAGCTCACATCCCTGAAGAACAGGCCTTAGATTCCCCGGTTCCCTGACATTTTGCAGCTTTCTTTTGTTTCAGTCAGCTGTGTCCCTCTAAGAAAGGAGCTAATTGTTATTAAAGGATAAAGACCTCTCTATGGCTGGCTTTTCCAATTTGGACAGTAATCCAGCTCACAGCAGTGCTGTGAATCAATACTTCACAAGAATAATCTCTAGGCAAAGTGCTCTGCCAAGTCTAATTTTAAACGTGTCATTTTAATAATTTCTGTAGCAGAAATACTCATCCATAGGTGACAAATCAATAAACAAACTAGTACGATCCTTTTGAAAATGGATGTTCTAGGGATTGATCGAAGTGGTTGCATACTGAACTCGTATTTGCAGCAATCTGTACAGTGCTGGGTCGGAAGATTGCTTCCGTTTGTTTGATCTTGCGCGTATCACATTTTCAATTGACTTCCTACAGACCAAAGAGAGAATATGCAGCCTCGAGTATTGATAATATTTTATATACTTCTAGTGCAACAGCTGCGTCAGCTTAAAGCTGTATATCCTCTGCCTGATTCTGCTTTGCTCAGAAACCACATGCTTCCCTTAAAATCAGTGTGAGTTCTGAGCATATACAGAATTCAGGCCTGTTCCCCCTATATACAGTCACATAGCTTTTGACAGGCATTTCACATATTGTCGTAGCTAGCTTAGTAATTTCATCACACTATTTGCAGTTTTCCAAGTAATATGCCAGGCTGCGGAACGGAACCGATGCTGTGCATGCAGAAACAGAGAGAAAACAGTAATGCAGGAGAAAATCTTCTTTGCCGCAAGACAACCGAAACCCACCAAGGTGAGAAGGGAATATACATGGGACCACCACACCAGAGAAGAACCTGCACCTTTGCTCCCCAGCACTCGCCGCCTACGTCACCCCTCAGGCAAGCACCATCCTCCCTGCCCCCTTCACAGCAGCAATGCACTCTGCTCTCATGTAAGCAGCCACCTGGGTGATCCCTTCCCTCCACGCAAGCAGCCAGCTCTCCCCATCCCACCCATGCACAGAAAGCCCCCCACACCTACTGGGATGCTGTCATAGGCAAGGGAGGGAAATGCAAGAGCCAAACCCAAGGACAGGGAGGGGAAGAACGTCTGGCCTGGGAGATGCTTGTTTGTCCAAGCAGAAAAAAGCTCCGATTTTCAGCGCACTGTCATTATACATGCAGCTGAATAGCAAATTCTTTTGCCACCTTGTGGAAATTCAAGATTTCAAAAGAAATGCCCTGTGCAAAGCTGGGATGGAAACCCAAAACCTCAAAGGTTTTAATGACTCAATAATCTGAAAGAAAAACAAATGGAAGGGCTCATAGACAGAAGTTTGATTTGGTATAAATCAGATTTGAAATTATATGTTCTGAGCTTGGCAATTTATTTTGTGAATAGTTGACATTTCAAAACAAAGTATTAGTTTGCTGCAGAAAGTAAGGGTGTTTTTTTAATTTTCAGAACACAGTGTTCCAGGTCAATAAATTATTTTGAAACTGACGTGCAACTAAAAAGCTTCTACAGAAAATCTCCAAATAAAGTCTAATTATAAACATTCTAATTTATAATTACAATCTATATATTGCATGACATGAGGGCATGGAAGTAAATTGATAAATAAATGCAAAAAGAGCAAAATGATATTGAATGAAAAAGCAATAAAAGTCTGCCTTGGGCCCAGAGAATAGCCCCAAGCAGGAGATACGCTCAATTTATTACTAACTGTCCGCAGCGACTCTTCTGCCAACTCACGTGTGCAACTGGGTGGGCAACAAAAAAGCCCAACCAATCATTATTCCCCTCCATGCATTCTTGGATACAAACACGAGGTGAAATAATTTGTGAGGTGAAATAAATGCATAACCCTTGCTTTTCTTCATCACCATTGCCTATAGTCAGAAAGCACCAAGGCTGTGCGGAGCCCTTCGTGTGGGGAAGGAGATACTGCTTTTCTTCCTGTACAAGGCTATGCCCAAATGAAATGCAGCAGGGTCAAAATTTATTATGGGAATTCCCTAGGCTGAGAAATTTAGCATGTTAGCTGGGCACAACACTAAGTAGGAAGCACACTCTGGTAGCACAGTCCTACACAGCAGCAATTTAACACAGTGACTTAATAGGCATTTTCTATTGCTTAGTCTCATGATTCTATAATGTGATTATTGAAAATATATTTTTTAAACACTTTTTAAACTCAGGATGAGATTCTTCCTGGAGCAGAGGGCCGGTGTAGGCCAAGATGTTGCTTAAATCCCATTTAATACCTTTCTTAGAGGCTTAAACAGGATTTTGCTGGTGAATAGTCCTTGACCAGCCTTCTTTACCAGCATTATTTCAGCATTGACTACACTAAGGGAGAGAAGGGGAGGAAAGCAGGAGGCATTCATGCTGCCACACCTCAGCAGCTAAGGTGCTCTGAACTGCTCTTCTTCCTGTGCCCAAATCTTTTCACCAACTAAGCGGGAACATGAGGCATAGCTTTGGCTCATATTTAGGCAACAAAAAAATGTGGTTTGAATATCCAATATCCTCTTCTGTATTCAGAAAACAAATCTGGCACCACACCTCATTCAATCCCAATTGCCCAACCAGTGGCTTTGAATTCATGAGAGTAACTGTGTATCAGAGGCTATGAAATAATTTTCAGCACCGTATGGATGGACATACATTTTAAGGACATACATTTTAGGGAGCATCACCTCATTCGATAGATATGTGACTGGCTTCAACCTAGACCAGTCTTTTTTTCTCCTTGTGCTACTTTTGGGTCTCCTCAGCATTGCTGCATTTAACCCATGCCTGGCAAAGGAACAAACAAGATCATGTACTAGTGCAGCCTTCTGTTACTTGCTTCCTTAAAATCTGCTTCCAGACAGAAACATTCAACTATCTAACCAGACAAGTGTTTCCTATATAGTATTTTTATTGCTAATTAATTCTGTAATACTAGTGTCAAAACATGCCCACATGTTTTTATTTTGATGAAAAAACTAGCCATGTTTGCCATGCACGTGATTGACCATACAGGTATAATTTTCAGGTTTAGAGTAACATCTCCGGAGGTTTAATACCTACAAAAGCACAGTTATGTCCCTGTCACACATTTGAAGATAGAGTCTTTCAACTGAGTGTACTCAACACCCTCAGAATTTACTACCAAAACATAACAATTGTGAAATCTTAATCTGATAAATCAACTCACTGCATCTTGTATGCATTTCTCAAATGTAAAGCTGAATTTCCCCAATTATTTGAAATAGTACTAATTTTGAAACTTGATTTCAGTGTCAGAAAATGAAGGCCGTTTCATTTTAAACCCTGTCTTCCCCACTATTTCGGGAGGCTTTACCAAAGATAAGCACGGTAAGGATCACTATAGCTTTTGCAAGAGCTAGCTGAAAGCCTTAGGACAGAGCTGGTGACCAATGACTCACTGTTGGCATCTCCTTTGTGAGATCTGCACAAACTGAGTAATTTTCAGAGAGGGAAACTGTAGGAGGAAATTGTGCTCCCTCGTAGGAGCACAGTCTCTGAGAACTTAAAAAAGAAAAAAACCCAAACACCTGGCATAAACGTATTGACTATAGCCAATGCTTTCCAAAGGCAAAAGGAGAAATCTTTTCTGTGTTATCCTCCTTACCACATTATCCTCTGCCTTTATACCATTTTAAATTGAATCCTCAATCCCCTGATCAGTATTTCTGAACCATAAATCCCTTAAAGAGTTATTAGTTCATGTAAAAGTTTGACTATAGACTGTATTAACTGTGTTAAAGGCTGGCTGTATATTTAAGCTACATGTCACCTCACGCCTCCCACACAGAACTTCCTCCCCCTTGAGTAACACCCATTAACAGTTATAGGATGTTCTAATCCCAGCCTCAAATGTTATTTTTTTCCAAGTAGGTTATCATTCACCCCTCTTGTCCCATGTGTCTCTGATCTTGCTGCTTAATTGCTCAGTGTAATTAGAGTACAGAGCACTCACACATCCTAAGAAACCTTGGTAATGCACTGGAAATCATTATGATTTATTTTGGATGGCAACTTCTGTTCTTACATCAAGACCAGGCCTCTACCTATGCCAAGAGCAGCTTCAATATTGAGACACTATTATCACTCTAACGTGTCCCAGCTTTTTAAGTAGCCGGCTGTTCAGCTAAAATTATTTACCTCCCACAGCATTACCCAAATGACCAGGCTATCTACTTCCAACTGCCCTACCAATACTGACCAGATTTGCTTGTAGCTAGCGAGATTCATCTGGCGAAGACAAATGAAAATTTATTTTTGCTGCAAATCCTAGTGTCTCACTCCTCATATGTAGCCTGAAAATCTCATCTCTGCTTCCTTTCCCTCTTCCCCGGCATTGCAGCACAAAGATCAAATTCATTTCCTCCATTCTGAACAGAAGGCTTGAAGAAAAGAGATAAAATTACTAGTATATACAGCATCAGTGAGATTATTCCTGAAGTACTAGATCAAATTCTAGTGGCAGCACTTGGAGAATGAAGATGACAAACTGTAAAAGATTCAGAAGAAAGCCACAGGAATGCATAAAAAGCTGGAAAAAAAAACCAAACGAAGAAGCTCAGTCTGTCTAGTTTAATGTTCAGAGACGGCTTAATCTGTTCCTTGCTCTATAATGGTTGAAAAAAGGATACCAAACTTTTGAACTCATTGGTCAAAGAAAACACACTTTCTACCCTTCAGTCAACTATCCCCTTTAAATGAAATAACCTTTATTAGATCAGTTAAAAAGAGCTGTTTGCTGCTACAGCAAACTCCTGCTACAACTCCTGATACCCACCAGTGACATAATTGTGCCAGCAGAATAGACCTGCCTCGAGTAACAAGGCCCTAGGGACGTAGCACTCCCACCGCGTCACTCCGTTTGTTTACATCGTATAAACTGTTATTTTTGCCAAGGTCAAACATACCATTTCCAGATACTTGTTAATTACAAAAATGATTATTTTGTAAATGACCATTTTTTAAAAATACCCGTACCTTGTATATTATATTTCTCAGCTACCAGATCTTTGAGATGCAATAATCTAAAGGATATTTAATTCTGATAATACTGACACTGATCCTGAAAGGGTCTGTATCACAAAGGCTGAACAAAATCAGCATTTTATTCCACTAGGCAATTTGAAAGTTTAAAGCAAGTAACTATGAATGCCTTTGTTCCTAATTAAAAGTGGCAATTCTAGGTCTCCTCCTCACAGAAGCACGTTCCATTTTCATAGGTGGGCTGGCCTTCTAAAGTGCTGAGTATCCAGCAATTCCCACTGATGGTGACAGAAAATGCAAATCACTCGGTGCTCTTGGAAAGCAAACCTTCAGATCAGGGACCTAACTTGAAACTTTTTTTTTTTTTAAAAAAGAAGCAATCTGGAGCTGATACTATTAGCATTCTTCACAGCAAGAAATGAGGAGCAGAGGGGAGCTTGGCTAAGTTTAAAGATCTGGAATGCAAAACTTTTTGTACCACTTTCTCTACGTAGTGGTAGCTATTGCTATTTAATTTCTTTTACTACGTTGCATAAAGTCTTCCTGCCACTAGCACATCCCTCCAGATTAGATTCTCACCAACAACATGGAATTTGGTCCTGCTTATAATTTTTAGAAAGGGAGAAAGTGGAAGGGAAAAAAAGAGAAAGTTGGCTCTCTATCTCGGTCAACCTCCTGTAAATACTTAGGGCTCCCCGAATTCACAGAGGAGAGGGGAAAGCAAAACCCAAGGTACTTTTACAGAAGTTTAAAATTATATGAAAGACCCCACAGAAATGCAGAGTTTAATATTTTTATACTATTTCATACTATATGTGTATACTAAAATATCTCTATATGATGCTGTTAAGACACAGGAGTGCATGTCTGATAATCACAATGCTTGAAAAATGTTATGTGTTGTATTTTGTACTATACTAAGCATTAATCCGTCAAAAACTGTCACTTTATATAGAGTAAAAATTGTAAAGAAAGAGATGTGTTCTTTGCTAGAAAAACATTAAATTCCCTGTGAAAGCAGGAGCAGTAAACAGTGGAAAGGAAGTTAATTAACATCCCAAAAGGGGCCTCTCAAAACTTCTCCCTGGAGGTTTTGGATGTAAAATGGTTACTTAGACACCTATTGTGTGTATGAATCTTCACATAACTCTGTAGTTCAGTGAAGCTGCAGCAGAAGTTGAGGCCTACCGTTGGTAAATGGTAAATTAAAATACATAACTAAAGGAACAAAAGATTGAACAAATATATTCTTTTAAATATAAAGATACATGGTAGTTATTCTTTAATCAAAACCCCTGAGATTCTGGAAATAACTTAATCAGGCAGACAGGATGAGTTCCTCTAATGGGGATTGTGGCAAAAAGGTCTTACAAAAAAGGTGAAAGTAGAGAAGAAAATGGGGTTCAGCCAAGAATTAAAAAAATATTCTGCAGAACCAGCTACTCCGTGAAGGAGCACATGAACCCGGCAGACCCAGCTTGCCAAGAAGCAAGCTAACAAGGTTTTCACGTATGGTCTGTGACAATCTGAAGAAGGGGAGAAGACTTCCGATTCCAGCAGGATCTAATCCATCAGAGCCCTCCATACAAGGCTGAGTCCGCTGGATAGCCATAAAAAAGCCAGAAAGCCTTGGTCACCCTGCACGGCCCGCCTTGCCAGTGATTTCCCAGCTCTGTAGCCAGGAAGGGATGGCAGGGAGGGCGGCGTATGAAAAAGCTGGGAGCTGCTGCTCTCTCAGCATCAGCGGTTACAGGGTCAGCGGAGTTTAAGCTGGAAATAGCAATGGACTTTTAAAGGGATTTCAAGCAAATCACAGAGAAAAGATTTCCAGGGAGGAGGATTTTGGGGGATCCTGAAGACAAGATCGGAGGGCTTTCTAAAGTACATATTCTAGTTCACAGTGGAGCAGGCAGAAATCCCCAAGTGAAATATATGGCCTATATTGTAAGAGCTGGATAATCCTAATGGTCCTCTGATCTTAGAACTCATTAATTATTTAAGAGAAGTACCATGGTCATAGTAAGAAACCTAAGTTTTATAATCCTATCCCTCAAACTCGTGATGTTCACTTTAAAGCAATTAGTCCATTATCTGGGACTTCATCTCTCAGGAGCCTCAGTAACAACAATTTGG
>NW_008824234.1:2071197-2077510 GCF_000699105.1 Pygoscelis adeliae | reverse complement strand
CTGTGCCCTTATATTCTTCATTCCTTCTGACTATTATTTTCAGAGAGAAGGTGGATATTTGCCTTTAATTTGTTGGCTTTCATTTCCACATTTGAGAACACTTATTTGGAAAATACTATGGATAAAATTGTCAGAACTAAAGGCCGATAATAATGAAAAACTAATGGCACAGAAATTGGACATCAATCACTGACTTGGCAATGTGATTACATGGTTATTCCACCACAAGGAAAAAAAAACTGAAAAAAAAGTGTTCGCTAGTCAATATGTCCCGTTTCCACTCAGCAGGCAGTATCAAGCGGCCCCAAATCCAGCAGATCTTACCCACAGCAAAATCCTCTGCAAATAGGGGCATCCCTGTCTAGCAAAGAAGACATCCCACAACTGTCAGTGGCATGGCATGGGGAGACACAGCATGACTGAAAATATGTTCCAGCTATTCTTAGGGGCACTACCTTCTTTAAGTTGGAGCAATGCTGTGGCTGGACCAGTTTGCTTCAGGAGTCAGGCTACTAGTCCATTAATGCTGGAGCCAGGGGACCACCACAGTACTGCAAATCTCATTCCCAGCTCAGCTAGACCCACAAATCAGCAAACAGTGCGTCTGGCTCGTGAAAAGCTTCAGGCTCTGTCACTGATTTAGTTCTAGGATTCCTAGTACAAAAATAAAGTCAAAAAATGTGATGTATGTGCACTGTACCCTCTCAGTTTGGAATCCCACAGTCTGAAATAGAGCTCCTGGGATATATGGGGCTGCTGCGTACCAACACACATCTCCACAGGACTGAGTCACACCCGTGCTGACTGGCCTTAATGTACCTCTCCGCTAGCCCCACCTGCTCCAAAGATTATTTGGAGCCAAAATGGAACACGGAGGGTTTTCTTCTGTTAACTTCTACCACTTGATTCCCTGAGTCAGACCTCTGTATGCAACGGTTCAACCCTTCCTAAGGAAAAGTATCTCCTTCCTGTGGTAGCAATGGCCTCCACTTGAGTTTCATGAAAGAGCTGTTTGGCTCCCAGCTTCTGCAGTTTGCTCAAATGCATTGTTCTTCCACCATATGGCATGAAAACGTCCATAAAGCAATGAAATTGAAAGCAGAGAACAAAGCTTGAGACACGCACGCATCATCCCGCTCAGATCATTAAAGTGAGATGGTGTTTTGTAGCCTTGACATGCGATTCTATTTATGTTGTCATCCCAAATAGTTACATGTATTTAATTAAAACAATATAAATATTACATTGACAACTTTTTGTGTGAATGCCGTCATTAAAGCTCTCTCTTCTAGCTCCTTCCTCTCCCTTTTCCGATCGCAAATATTTTCTTCACAGTTATCACCAGGATATTACACCCCATCTTTTCCACAAACTTGAGTAATTCACTCTGGTTGATAACCATATCAGAGGATAGGGCCTTCCCCCTCTTTCTTCAAATGTAAATGGAAAACTCCTTCTTGGATTTATTCAGAAAATAATTTTCCCCTGCTGACGGAGCGTGTTTGGCATTTGAATCAAAAGATTCCATAACAGTGTGTTTTGCGGTGTGCACAGGATAAGTTATACATGAAATTGCAAGACATATGCCAGAAAATGATACATTGGCTTTAATCTCTTTGCAGAGATATTTAGAGGATATACATTCTGCAGGTCTGGGATCCGCACCCAGAGGAGTGGGTGCAGTGAATACATGATTTCTCTCCTCTCCCCACCCACATCTTAGCATCAGCAGAGAAACCAGCATAGAATTAACATAAACACTTAACTTTTATATTATTCCTTCCAAGTTTACAAAACTCTAAAGCAAAAAGAGGTTATGTCGCAAATGGAGCCATATTACGCGAAAGTCAAAGGGGACACTGACTATTTAAAGAAATACGTCCCTTCCAAGCAGAACGTCGCCAGCAGAGTAGACAGTGATCGTCATCCATACACGTAGCGTATTGCATTTTAATGCTGCACTCTTTGCATATATCAGACAGCACGAGTACTTGGTAATATTTAAAGGTAAGAAATTACCCAACTACTTCAGCATATGCCAGGCACAAGCTCATCTGATGATACATGAACAAATGTCTGCCAGTTCAGTTTGCTGTAAACTGGACCCTCTTTTAGACCCTGACATCTCCTGTGTATTCAGCTGACTGTTACTCTTAGATGACCATGACAGCACCTTATCTGTCCCATTTTCCACGCTACTTTAAAAATGAAAATAAGGCTCCAGACAATTTGGTACTGAGTGCACTCACAAGCGTGTCATGGCTCACCCCCCGAGTCCCGGCTTGGCTTTGGTACACCATACTTCCCTGTGCAAATCCAGCTGCTGTCGGAGTGGCTTGAATCTATGCCTCCTAAGACAAAGGGCCTGACCGCCACATCATGTGATTTCTTTCCCAGGGAGAGGGGGGGTGGGGTGGCCCTTGCTCAATTCTGTTAGGGCAGAGTTTGTCAGACGGCAACCGGTAGCTGTTTGTCCCTCTCTGAGGACCATCAGGTGCTATTGAACATTGAGGTCCACGCCCCTGGAGAGACACCTTATTTTGCACCACTGACACAAACCTGCTCTCCTGTTTCCAGAATATATTCCCCATCCTTGGTAAGAGCAAATGTGACTCTTACTTCAGCTTGCAGGAACAAGACCTGAGTCGACTTTGTCGACATCATTCATGACTGGACTTTCTGGAAAAGGTATCTTTATTTGGTGGCTGAGGGTCTTTTTTAACTTAGAACAGCTGGTAGGAATGACCCAGACTGGTGCACGGCCTGTACAACTTTCTTAAACTTTGAGGGAGGAGGGTGTTACTGAAAATACAGGTTTTTTAGTAAAAGAAGAAAATAAAGAGAAAGTCTATTTGTAATATACCTAGACTGTAACTTCCTGTCAGATAAATTAGGCAACGCACTTTCTACTTAATTACAGAATAGGAGTAGGCAAATATGTATTAAATGTCATTAAGTTCACATTTTCCTTCAGAATTTGTGGAGTCCTGTGCATTTTCCAGAGCTCACCCTTCAATGCCAACCTGCTATTTAAAGGTATTAGAGTGTATTATTACACAAAGATGAGATTATATCAGGATTACCACAAATTATTTGTAGTAGTTAGAGAAAATGAAATAATCTCATCCCCATAGTATGAATATTCTTCCCTGTTTGTGATAATATACCCCACTTACTTCTGGAAGATTTTTTTTTCAGCTTGTCAAGGCTCACTTTGATCTTCAGAAACGAGTGACAGAATTCTAACTTGCATACGCAGCTTTCTTGACTATACGTGTTTAGATTCAAAACACATTCAGCCTGTCTGTGCACCACTTGCAGCAGTGCTCCTACAAGAAATCAGAAAATACATGCCATATTCGAGAAAAGATGTCCAGATGCAGAAGGGCAGATATCCAACTTCCATTAACGTCCTTGTCTTCTTCCACTATGCCTCTTCCTCTAGTATCTGCATGGTCAGTTTTTGCCTGATGCAAATTAAATACTGTTGAAATTGATAATATTGTCTACTAGAATGTTTAATTCCTTTATTTTAGGGTTTTTCTGCGTTTTTTCTTGTAACAGATGTATGTCAGGGTGCTTAAGCAGAAATCATCTTTCCTGATTTACATGAAGTTGTGAACTACATCTGGTGTATGTAGAGCTTTTTATTTCATTATTTTGCAAAACATTTCTTTGCATTTTCGACCAACTAAAGTTACAGTCACAGGGATGGGAAAAAGAAGAAATATTATATCGTGGTTATTGATCCAAAGCCATAAACTATTAAGCACCCTTAACTTCTAGGACCCGGTCCAAGGGCCGTTGGAATCAGTGAATTACTGCCATTAATTTCAATGGGTTTTGGATGAGACTCTTTACAGATGATCACTTTATAAATTCTCTAGTTTCAAAAATAACATAATTACAAAATTTTGCCTAAGAGTCTCATCTAGAGTTTGCTCCTGCTCTCATTGAAATGAACAGCACAAATTAAAGTCACTAACTTAGACCAGAGTTCTGCAAATGCCTACACCTGAGCTTTGTTTTATTGACTGAGCGTACGTAGGAATGTCCAAATAGATAAAGATATGCCCATGGAGTAGCAAAACAGAGTTCACCAAACTGGATCAGGATTGCACTCCAAACACATTTAACCATCAGAAATACTCAAGACACAAGTCTCTGCATTTTTATGGACTTGCTGTAACCTGTGGTCATATTTTGTAACAAACATGTAATTCACACAATCACAGCTGGTTGAGACATGGGCTAAGGATTGTACTTAAGTGCTTAATTCAGTTTAAATGCTTTGAAAAACACTAGGGCCGCTGTTCATGTGCTCAAAGGCTAGCGAGTTCAAGCTAGCGCTGACAAACATCAGCCTAACTTGGAAGGCACACTGCAATTCTTCAAATGTTGATCAGGAAGTAAAGGCATTATAATGCTTCATTCTACAAATCAGACATACGGAGCAAACTAAAATATTCAGTTCAAGCCTGACAGAAAACTACCTGAACGCATAATAAAAAAAAATTCCAATTTGTTTATTTTCATTATTATTTTTCATGAACTTTTTGTTAAAATATTACGCAAAATTCCAATACAAACATCAGATTGCAACTATGGGAGATTTTGGAAAGACGTGAGGGAGAATATATGCGTTTCTGAATCACTGCCATACGTTTCCTAAGCATTAGAAATATACTACGATTATTTCTCAAGCTATTAAAAAATCCCACGTGTTCAAGGCTCCACATTCTCTTTTCAAGAGCCAACAATGTCACAAGCACCACCCACGAAGCCCTGAGAGGGAGAATTACTCCCTGGTCTGTGATTATGCAATGATAAGGATCCCGGCCCTTCAGGCATACCTATTTATTGGCGACCTCCGAAAATAGGCTGAGGACCAAGTGGGCATGATGAGCCATCTACCCTTCTGCTTACCGTAAGTGCACTGAAGGAATAAGGTAATGTCTGAACCGAGTGAAAAAGTTTGCACTGCCATTATGTATTTAATGGTTATTCAGCCATTAGTCCACTCCCTTTTGGTGCAGTCAATCTAGTGCTCTTCATGAACACTAAGTTACTTACTTGTCACTATTAAGCATGCAATAATGATCCAACCGTACTCCAAATATATACATTCGCCTGACTTAGCATTCCATAACCATCCATTTATTAATTGCTTAAAAGCATTCAAGGCTACACAGCAAGCTGGCAACATGACCCTGATTCTTGATGTCCCTAGAGTACAAAACAGTAAAAATGCAATTTTTAAGAAACTGATAGCCATTCCAGAACAAATAGGGCATTTTTTTTCCTGAATATTTTACCTAGTTCAGAACCCAAAATCTGTGTTAAGAACTTCAAAATATTTTGACTGCAATGGAGTGCAGCACCTTATTGATTATGATGTTACTGTATGAAGAAGGAAGATCTTGCCTAGGCTTCTCTACTTCCTATGCTTGTGTTATTTTTGTAACAATTCCATCCAAGGGAAGGATTTAAATAGAATAATGTAATGAAAACAGGATTAGGAGAACTGTGATTTTTTTCTAACACGTACCTCACTTTATGAAACAGGTAATGCCATTCAGAAAATCCCCCATAATTCTTTTCATTATGATTGCAGAGTTCCCCGAGATTCATTTTTTTAAGGAAACAAACAGCTACTCTAGGCTGATCTTGCCTGTATTCCCTGTCAATATCTCAGCCTCGTTCACACAACACAACACGATGGCAGCGTGCTTTCTCCCAAATTACATCTTCAGCAATATTGCCCTCCACGCATTTCTGCTCAGAGATATCTGAAGAAATCCTATGACAAACGTATGTCAATAAAAAGCAGCCACCCTAGAAGGAGAGGCTTCCGTAGTAACTTTGGGGACGGAGACACTGTCACGAAGCAGTACGGCCTGTCGTTCCTGCCCTCAGCTTGCTCCCTCCGCATCCTGAGAACCGAAAGGGGGAAGACAGGGGCTTCCTTAAATTACAGCCGGGAAGATTTTCAGTAGTCACTTGCTCTAGCGGGGGTCGTCTTGGAAATGAGCGCCCGACGCTGGCATTACACAAGAAACGACTGCCATCTTCAGGAAAGCCTCGCTATTGAGCCAGCGCGCACCCTCCGCAAGCACACAGGGTTATTGAAGTTGTGACCAAAACCCAATGCAGTTGCGGGTGGCTGGTGGTGGGAACCAACTTGACAAAGCCCCTGCCTCGCTCCCCGCCTCGCTCCCCTCCGGGTAAAGGAAGGATGTTTCCCAGCACAGCACCGGGCAGGGCTCCTCTCCCAGCCCAGCCCGCCCGCCGGCCCCGGGCAGCGGTCCCGAGC
>NW_008824234.1:2036626-2067818 GCF_000699105.1 Pygoscelis adeliae | reverse complement strand
CTTAACCCTGCCTTAGGCACCTCAG
Source organism: Pygoscelis adeliae (assembly GCF_000699105.1). Classification (NCBI taxonomy): domain Eukaryota; kingdom Metazoa; phylum Chordata; class Aves; order Sphenisciformes; family Spheniscidae; genus Pygoscelis; species Pygoscelis adeliae. The sequence continues at coordinate 2,067,793 of NW_008824234.1, read as the reverse complement.
CCTTTGTACATATTCATAATTTTCCTGAAGTCGCTGACAGCAAACCCTTGAAAATCAACCTAATACATCTAATTTATATCACATACGTGACGGTGTTATCTCTGCAATGAATTGGAAGGAATCTTCGTGGGTTAACAAATTCTAAGACCGTCATGATCTGACCTTGGGCTAAAAGGCCTCAACCAATAACCTCACAACACTCACTGCTTTACAGCCTTTCCCTCGGAACGACGTCCAGCAGTGCTGACTTGAAGACGTCAGTAACGAAGAACCCACCACCTCTCTTAATAAATCATTTCAATGATTAATTAGTTTGCCAAGAGGTGTATCTCACATTCAGTAACAATTTGCCTTATTCCAGCTTCCAACCGCTGGTTCTCATCATGCCTTTATCAGCCTAAGGGGACGTAGCGTCACTGATCTCCCACGCGCATGGGCTAAGTTGCTTTTGTAAAAGAATTAGACCAACTTCCCCCCCCCCCAGGAATCATTCTTGGAGGCATTTCCAAGGGACCTCTCCTTTTTCCACTTTACGTGTGGATTGGCCCTTCTGACCTGTCAGCCCTGGGCCACCAGCAGCAATCTCAGCACCTCCCTCGGCACCAGCCGCTTCCGAGGGCCGGGCAGGTCAGGAGAGCTAATCCCTGCAGGCAAACCAGCCAGCCTGTGGTCCTCGTGGGGCTGCCTCTGTATGGAAAAATCTACCCCGTGTTTTGAATCCATACTGCCTAAAAGCACGACCTACTTCTTTGCTCCTGTGCACCTGATCTTGCATCAGGATAAATCGAACTATGTGCTTTATTTGTACAAGTGACCTGTCCAGCAGTTTCTTTGTCACCTGCAAACTTATCAGTACCTTATTTTCCTCCAGAAAATTATCATGACACCAAGAACAGATCTGCCTAGGATGCCAACAGGAATAGGTGCCATACTGATTTTGTATAATGCTATTTATAATCAGAATTTCATATGCTAAATGATGTTTCACCATTCTCAACTTGATCTGCAATAGATACCAAGTCTGTTTGTCAAAATCTGTTTCACAGAAAATCATTCTTCACTGCTTGTATCCTGTATCATTCTGTGATTTTCTCCAGTACTTGGCTACCAGGACTACAGCTACTTGGATCACTTTGGTTACCATTTTACAATATTGGCAGTATATTAATGTCATGATTTAACCTCAGCCGGCAACTAAGCACCACACAGCTGCTCGCTCACTCCTGCCCCCCGGTGGGATGGGGGAGAGAATCGGAAGCATAAAAGTGAGAAAACTCGTGGGTTAGCAAAAGCCGCACATGCAAGCAAAGCAAAACAAGGAATTCATTCGCTCCTTGCCATCGGCCCGCAGGTGTTCAGCCATCTCCATGAAAGCAGGGCTCCATCATGTGTAACGAGTGACGAATGCCATCACTCCAAACATCCCCCTCTTCCTTCTTCTTCCCCCAGCTTTCCTTGCTGAGCATGATGTCACATGGTATGGAATATCCCTTTGCTCAGCTGGGGTCAGCTGTCCCAGCTGTGTCCCCTCCCAACTTCTCGCCCCCCCCCAACCTACTCGCTGGTGGGGTGGGGTGAGAAGCAGAAAAGGTCTTGACCCTGTGCAAGCACTGCTCAGCACTAACGAAAACATCCCTGTATGATCAACACTGTTTTCAGCAGCACAAACCCAAAACACAGCCCCATACTGGCTACTATGAAAAAAATTAACTCTACCCCAGCCAAAACCTGCACAATTAACAAACACACTCACACTGTCTCTGGAATGTCATGAGCCTTCTAAGCTTTTTTTTTTTTTTAAAGCAATTTCCCAATTTTTGAGAACTCAGTCTTTCTGAAAGAAAGCTTGAGTCCAAGTTATGTGGTAAAACAGAATTAATACCTCGAATATTATTAGCAACTGCTTGACATCTGTCTTTGTTACTGATGCAGCAGCAAACGTCCCTTTGTTATTTTGAGAATCAAATGCATCTCCTTGCTTCTTTCCAAAGACGGGTCGGAAAGAGTTATTGCACAGTTCGGTTCAGCGTAAAGCTCGAGGCTTGCCCTCGCACAGGAGGCAGAGCCCAGCCGCCGGTGGTGCCCGCGCAGTGCACCGGGAAGTCAGATGCTGGGGAGGTAGGTCAAAGAAACACACCTAGGAAGTGCTATGTCATGGAGCTAACGCTTACCATGGAGTAAAAAACCAGTTCCAAGCGCAGGCCCAGGAAACCAAAATTACCCCGATTTGCCCAGAAAGCTAAGGCAGACTTTTCAGAGGTAGTCTCTGATGATTCCTTCCTCATTTTTGGGGCACTTGGCAGGAGAACCTTTCTGTACATCGCTCTGTGCATCATTCTGTGCGTAATGTGAACCCTGGGGTGACAGTTCACCTGTATGCGCGTTTCTCGTTTGAAGGTGACCACCTCTGGTCAAATGAATCCCAGCTCCCGTGTCTGAACTGCGGAAGTCTGGAGTATTGCTAGATACCATTTAAACCAAGCAAAGCTACGCTTCAAATTAGAGTATTTAATAATGTGGTACTTCTGACCTTAATCTTTTTGTCACTGCATTGCCTATCAGTAAAACAGGGGTGCTCTTCCTTCATGGTCATACTGTGAAGCCAGAGTAATAAATATTTGGGAAGCACTAAGACACTGTAACATTCAAGTTCCGTAAAAAAAGCTAAGAAAATAACCTTTCTTTTTCAGGCTAGGGATTTACTATGGGGAAGTAAATAAGGCCATATATTGAACAATGAGGATTAGACAAAGTAAGCCTCTCAAAATCCTTCCTGTATACTCAGTGAGGCATGAAAAAGACAGTTTCCACATCTTTTGTAAAAAAAACTGGAACATAATGCAAGAAAATCATGTAATGAAAAATAATAGTGTAATAGATGCACTGAGGCTAAATTTAGATTTAACAAAGAACTTTCTGACATTTTTAAATATTTCATTTGCAATCCTATCAAAAACTTTCACGTTGTACACATGTAAGTTTTCAACATGATGTATACATATAGTTATATTTTGTAAACCCTGCTTCTTCCCAATTCTCAGCACTGAGAAATTTCTTCTTTCATAGGTACTATCCTTTGTCTATGCGTAACAGATGCCCAGGTAACACAGCTCATTTTAAATAAAAGGAGGCCTAAAGGAGAATTGCACCAAACTGCTTATTAAAGATTGTGTCAGACACAGCTTCCTGCCCAGCCGCCTTTTTTTTTTCCTTAGAAATCCCCAGAATGTTTTACTACCATGAAATCAGTAAAGTGCATCCCCTAGGATGAAATCCTCTGAAGTAGCACACATTCTTTATCTGTTACGCAAAGAGGCTTTATATTCTTATTTGGTGTACACCAGACAACCTCTGTATCTGTTTGTTCCTTGTTGGCTAAAGTATCAGTTCACAAGAATTGTAAATCCTGTTCTCTTTGCTCGAAAATCAAATGTCACTTTCTTCCCGGCATGTTATCCAGTCACTTCAGCATTTCAATCATGTGAATCCTTCAACTATATTTCAGCAAAAAGTTATGTCAAACATCTTCCTGCTAATGATCATTTCCAATTTCTCTCAGTTATTACTCAGTCCTCTCACAGTGTATGCACAGTTAACTTTTTTGTTCTCTATATATTCTTTATATTCGCTCATCACAGAGTACCTAATTAATGAATTTCATGTCTAAGTAGCTGTACTGGTGTGACTCCCTTGACCACTTTTTCTTCAGCTGCAAGTTAAATACCTTCAGAGCATGGATAAGTTCAAGAAACCCAGAAAACTGATTTTTCCCTTACCACCAAGAAAGAAATTGCATCTTCTGCAAGTCCTCTCCCACTCTGGGAGATGGTCTGATGCTACAGGACACATCACGCTACCCATCAGGCCCGTGACTCACTTTCTGCATCTTCTATCTTCTTTCTTACTGCTTTTGGAGTTAGGAGAAGTCACTGAGAACGTCCTGCCCTGTTTCTGTCTCCAACCCCCTTTGGAAATCCTAGAAGCCTCTAAAAGTATGTCATCTACAGCCACATCATTCCTGTCGGTGCTGACTAGGACTGGTCTAAACAGCCTTTGTCTATTCATATAAATGTGAGTAATGGATTGAAAAAAGATTGAAAACTGTTGATCTGGGCATAGTAATTTTAGTACTGCATATACATACGTAATTGTCTTTCTCTGTAAATGGGAAGTGAAAGAATACTGCAATGCTCTAATTCAAACCCAGCTATGCCTGCTAGAGTTAAACTGCTAGCACCTCGACAGAATGGGGGGAGCTCTGCTATCCCTCTCCTCCCTCCCTCCCTCCCAAGGACTTTCCCACCTACCTCAGCTACCTTGCTAGCACAGTCAAGATTTTGCCTCTGTTATGAGTTTAGACAGCACTCTCATTCTCAAACACTGCCAAAAACCCCCACAGTTGTAAGCGTATATACACAACTGCATGATCCTAACCCTACAGTCTCTCTAGACATCTTGTCTGCTACGTCTTTATATCAGGGTATCAGAACAAAGCTCAACTTCAAATTAATCTCCCAATCTAAAGGCTTTAAGAGAGCCAAATGACATGAAAAGAACACCGGATTTTGAATTACCAACCCAGCAGTATCACTGTGTAACTGCCCGTGTTTTCATACATAGGGAATAGGAGCACAATCCCATCAGTCCTGGTGTTACCAACCAACATGAATTTCCCCTTCCAGTAAATCTTATCACTTCCTATAAATATAACAAAAATTGAACACAGTTTTGAGTCTTTATTTCAGCAGAACTAGCAAGAAATACCGCTTGCAATTCATGTTACCGATGCCTATACAACGATGACTGTTGTTCCAGGGTGTTTGTGCAAGCATCATAATGGTTTGGTCAAGACTGCACATACAGAGGTTTTAGTGGCTTATTTCTTAGAAGGAGGGTTCATATACTGTCTTCTGTTGAAGTGAAAATCCAGTAAGTTCTGGCACATGTTGAAGACCCACAATGTTTCAATGAAAGGAGAACGGTGGAAGAATGAAAGAAAAAAAATGACAAAATAGTTACCTGTTGAGTTCAAAGAAATATGATAAAGAATTAGGCACCAGACTGCAATCTGGATTGCATTTTTTTTTTTTTTAATAAAGGAATACAAAGACTAAGAAATAAGCATTCTTTTTAATGACAATTTTTTTTAATTCCAAAGAATCAGCAAGTTCAATCAGTACTTACAACCCCAAATTCTCATTTTGGGGATAATACCATCAGGTAATTTATTAAAGGTTAAAGACTCCTTCCATATTACTATTCCCCTCACAAGGTGTATTCAGCACAGGATATAGAAAATTAGGAAAACATTTTGCAGTTTAGTTTTGAGAAATACTTCTCCTGGCTTAATCTTTTGTGCCTCAACCATGCCAAATATGCCCCATACCTAGGGACATCCAAGGAACATCAGACAAGGGGAAGGGAAGGAACCTAGGAGAACACAGGATCACGCTGATCCAGTATAAAGCCTAAAAAAGGGCAGTAAACATGGGAGCGGTAGTATTTGCAGCTAGGCAATGAGGAAGGAATAAAATTAATTTGGAAGACAGATTTCTTCATCTCTATCCTAGAATTTTATACGGCATACTGTGCGCTGGGACAATACCTTCTTAGGACAATTTGTTCAGTGGATCTCTCTCTATTTAAAAAATGTCCTTTCTTGTTTTGAACAGAGTGATGGTACAAAATGGAAGAAGGACCCTTGAAATTTCCCAGTTTGCATTGCCAGTATCCCATTATTTTAATCTAAGGTTATCAATAAGCTTGAGTTGCAAGTTTTGGTTTTATGGGTGCTTCACATGGTTAGTGGCAAAGGGGAAAAGAAACACACAGCTCTAAGTATAAAAGGAAGATGAACACTAAGAAAGGGGGACCTATTGGTTCTTGATTTGGACCATGTGGAAAGTCTTCCTCTCTCTCTCTTTGAGAAAGACCCCTAGCAGGCCAGAACCAGATGAAGTATTGATTTGTGACTGAATTCCTCCAATTTTTCTATTTCTGTGAGGGATCCAGCCCCTTCTCTGCTGAGAAGCCCAAAGTCCACAGTCCATTTCTCAGCAGGTAGCTCTGACCTCCCGCAAAAGGAAGTTCGAAGATGTGCATTGTAACTCAAGACGCTTAATGGCATCCTTCACCCTCCAAACTTGAAGCCAGACATTAACACAATTCCAGTGAGTTCAGAAGAAACGGTTATCAAGGAGAAAAATGGTAAGTAGATGGACTAAAAGGCCAACATAGGGGGAGCAAGCTGGTGACGTTGCTACATTCAGTGTCTGCTTTTGAGCTCAACATAAGTGTGTTTGCCTAGCAAACATTCAGCCCAGGCTAGCAGGTTTGCTGGTATATGAGAAAACAGCTCAGCTGCATGTTAACTAGAAGCCCAAAACATCAATACTTCCCTCTAAGTGCAAGTGCAGAGTGGGAAGACGTATGGAAAGTAATTTCCAATTACTAAGTTTCACTTGCATCCCACCACCTGGTGATGAAATCTTGAAGTCCCAAAACTAAGAAAACCTCATTGAACATGGAGGTCAATGAGACTTTTGTCTACAATTGTAATAGCTGTGCTCTCATTAACTTACTAATGTAATTCAATCGACAGTCAAGGTGGCAAAGCAGAAATGAACAAAAAAACCTTGCTGTGTTGCTGGAGCTCTCACAGTTCTCTCATGCAGCCACCCAGTTTTGATTTGTGGCTCCACAAAGTGCACACCACTGCTGTAAGCAGGTGAACAGAAGCATTATTGAGCTGAGGAAAGGGAACTTGAGACACCATTAAATAAAGCTGTCTTCTCCCAAGTGCTGCAGGGATCAGAGCCTAAGAGATCAGCGAAATGATTAAAAGAAAACCAGTGACCATAAGAAAAACAATCCCAGAGTTGTAAAGACAGTTCCCACTCTACTGAATCACAAAATATTTTATTAATTCTAAAATCAATTTCATCAGTCCGGCCCACAGAGACAAAATTTAAAGGTGCTCACAAAAACATTCCATCTACATAGGTTTAGAAAGACCTTGGAAGAATCTACATATGCATCTCGTACAGGCAGAACCCCCACCCCCACCCCCAAATCATATAAATAGATATGCCAAAATGACACGAGCTTATGAGGTCTCAAAGAAAGGGCTGTACATATTTTATAGGAAACATAAACAAAGGCAAATAATGGTAGAAATCCAAAACTAAATGAAACAGATGCCAAGACTGCTGGGGGAAAAAGTTGAAATCTTCATGCTTCTACACATAAGCATACCTCCAGCTGATACAGAAAGAACCCTTCCTTATGAGCTGAAACCCTTTTAATCAACATTGTAATGATGATGGTCAATGACCAAATACATAGCTAAACACACTACTTGTCTGATTGGGTAAGGCAGATCCCATCTTGTACCGGTGCAGATTAAACCCCATGTTTTCAATAGGATTATATGTGCTGACATGAACAACTTATCAGAAAAGGAGTTCCCAGACAAAATGCAACTTATATCTGAATGACAATTCTTTTTGTATTAATATCAGCTGCATATCACATCAATTAGTTGCAAAACCACTTTTGTTTATACATTTTTATATGAACCATTTAAACATTTACAATTTAACAAAAGATATAATTTCTTAGATTCATTTTCTCTAACTGTAATTTTATTTGTCAAAAGAATTATTGCTAGGTCTGATTTTGTAAGTTTTATGCCTGTTAAAAATCCACATAATGTTAAAGTTGTGCAGTCCGGGACACAGCCGCATAGCTATATCCATGTGAATCTAAATAGCTTTTCCCAGAGCATCACCTTTAAACATTGTTGCCTTATTTCTTCGAGAAAGATGATAAAATCCCCATTTTACTCCAAAATCAGACTTAAGCATGATTAGAAACTTGTCAAGTGCCATGAGCATCCAAAATTGTCGCAACATGTATTTAATGTATAGTATTGACAAGCATGTGCAATCTGTATGCATCTAGATTGTTATTTGTGCAAAAACGTGCAGACCCACTCTGCCTTCACGTGCAAATCCATACTGTCTTCAGTGAGGGTTTTGTGGTAGTCACTTAGGGCAGAATCTGGCCTACATTCACCTTCTTGGTACTTAAGAGACAAGAAGAATTATCAACTACTATCTGTTAAAAGGCCCAACTGTAGAATGTTTTAGTAGAAAAATAAACATTTTAAGTTAATGGCAGATAACATTAGTGCAATTATTTTGACTGCCTTACTTTCACACAGTAGATTAAAAAAATATATTGTCATTTGTGAAAAGAACCTAAGACACTTCAGAAGCAGTTATGTAGCTGCCAAATAAAGGGAAAAGAGGAGCAGATTCTGTGACATGCTATAACCACAGCACTTACTTTATGCAGCTCTCAATGCTTGGTGCCTTTTAATGCTCCAGAAAACAAAATCCAAGGCTTGTAAACTAATTACAGTTCTTCCCATACAAAAATATATCACTTATGTGATTTTCAAAAGGCTGATTAACTGCTAACTAGAAAGAGAACATTTTCATATTCAGCTATATCCTAGATGACATCTGGATCAACTTCTTTCTTTGAAGAACCATTTTTGGTAGTCCGAGTTGGTACACGGTCGTAATAACGGTGCTGGGTTACCATCGTAAGCGTTTGACTTAGCTTGTACGCACTTCTGGGTGTGTAGATGAAACAAAGTACCGTCCTACAGAAGACAGAAATAATTTTTGCTTTTCAGGTCTTAAAAGTTACTTTTAAAAACACAGTGATATGCCTGTAACAGAAGACATTTGTAACAAATATCACACGCATCCTTCTCATGGGGCCATGCAGTGAAGCCAAAATGCCTAACTTGAGGATCTCTGAAACTTTATCAAAAGACCCTGGTTTTAAACTTACATTAACACTGTTTTAGAGTGATTCGTGCCTGTAAAGGATGTGCTAACTTAATTCGCTTTCATTGCCTTTTGTAACTGCACCAGAATACGGGCAGAGAAAACCAAAGCCAAGTACAGGCACTGCCCAAATTCACCAACTTACTGCACATCTTGCAAGTAAAATGTAAATGTTGTTAGTTAAGTGTAGATGTCGGATATATTTTTAGCAAAAAATTTTCCCCTTTCATCACAGGGTATATTTTTAGTGGAAAAGGCAAAATAATCTAAGCGTGCCCCTTGCCTGCACGTGTGTGAAGCTAGTTTGCTTTGCTGGAGGGCAGCACAGCTGCCTCAGAGGTGTAAGGTTTGACAGGCCTCCACAATCAGATTCCCCAGAGAACATATTTTGAGGCCTCAGGCCCTCCTATTACGGGACTCTCCAGGAACATTTTGTCTCCAGTTCACATCACTCGCTCCAATCCGGGAGCGCTGTCAACTAGGATAGCGAGCTGCAAAAAATCAGCGTGTCCAACTGTGGAGAAGTGCCCTGCTCCAAGACCCTTCCTTCCCAGGTGACACTCCCACACGTAACCATTTCCAAAACCTCTGACGGCCTGAAAAGAAAAACGCCAACACCGTGTTTCTAAGCCTGACTCCTCTGAAAGTCTGCTCTTCCGTCATCAGGAAAGTCGCACTAATTGCGCCTCGAGCCGCAGCCCCTGATGCCCAGTGGTGTGCACTTGCTCACAGGCTTGCTGACAGACTTAGCTGCTGAATGATTTTCCTGTTTCCGTCGTGATAACTCAAATTTTTGAGTGGACTAATCAATATTTGCCTCACTCATTTTTGACTCACTGACCGTAAGAACTTAATTCTTGCCAGGCTGCCGGGGAAGATGTTCAAATCTTTGATTATGCTACATCCATAAGGACAGCTTTTCCAGTGTCTGACACTTCTCCACACAAAGCAAGAGAAATGCGGTACTGACACCTCACCCATCACTCGCCTTGAAAGGTGGGGACTGGTGATTTTGATTTAATGCAATAGAAGAAGAGGAATCGGAGCAGAGCAGTACATTCAAATCACACACGGACACAAACTGATCATGAGAAAGAAAGAGAATTCAGCATCTGAAACTTTAGGAATTATTTTAAAAGTTAATGGTTAGGAATGCAGTAGAAACAGATGTATTCCCAAACTGTGTTCTCTCAGTTATTTCCTGAGGTGACTGAGGTTCACATTCAATATATGTCATCTTAGGGATTAACGCATATGACCTTGAAAAATTATGTTAAAAGTCAGCATTAAAAATGAAACGTCATTTATAAAGTCAGACTTTTAAATATTTTGTTTTACTCAGTAATATCAGTCTGGACTAGATTTAGTGAATGGGCAGTAGTTTTCATATTTTTCTTTAGAATTTACTCTGCCACCTATCACTGGTGGTAATATATAGGCATGAAATTTGTCAACCGTGGAGCCTGTAGAGTTTAGATGCATTATGCAGACACATTATGTAAATATACCGTTTTGATATATTATGTGACCTTTTCCCTTAGCCAAATAATAACACTCCAGAACCCGACCAAGACCATCATTTTTCATTGAATTTATTTTCTCTCAGGCATCCAGGAACTCCTTCAGAGATTAAAAACTACTAAATACAAGGTTTTCTAAGATCACATGTTATGTTTATTAATGTACTTCATACTTCTCAGTATTTCTCCCCTCTGGGAGTAGGCATTAAGCTTGAAGAAGAGAGGTACAGATTTGAGTCCCCACAGCCAGTAAGATGTGTCCTGTGGAGGAGTAGGAGTAGGGCAGAAGGTATTTTTTGATCATAGAATCATTTAGGTTGGAAAGGACTCTTAAGATCATAAAGCCCAACCATTAACCTAGCACTGCTAAGTCCACCACTAAATCATGTCCCGAAGCACCACGTCTACACGGCTTTTAAATACTTCCAGGGATGGTGACTCAACCACTTCCCTGGGCAGCCTGTTCCAATGCTTGACAACCCTTTTGGTGAAGAAATTTCTCCTACTATCAAATCTAAACCTCCCCTGGCACAACTTGAGGCCATTTCCTCTCGTCCTATCGCTTGTTACTTGGGAGAAGAGACCGACACCCACCTCGCTACAACCTCCTTTCAGGTAGCTGTAGAGAGCGGTAAGGTCTCCCCTCAGCCTCCTTTTCTCCAGGCTAAACAACCCCAGCTCCCTCAGCCGCTCCTCATAAGACTTGTTCTCCAGACCCTTCACCAGCCTCATGGCCATTCCCTGGACACGCTCCAGCACCTCGACGTCCTTCTTGTAGTGAGGGGCCCAAAACTGAACACAGTATTCGAGGTGCGGCCGCACCAGTGCCGAGTACAGGGGCACGATCACTTCCCTTCTCCTGCTGGCCACACTATTTCTGATACAGGCCAGGATGCCATGGGCCTTCTTGGCCACCTGGGCACACTGCCGGCTCATGTTCAGCCGGCTGTCGACCAGCACCCCCAGGTCCTTTTCCACCAGGCAGCTGATGATGGTGCATCAAATTACACAACTGCACATTACATTGCAGAAAAGCTCAGGGAGCACTTCTGGTGCTCATGGGGAAGGCCAAGAGAGATGGTTTGCAGAGAAGCAGCAGCTGCTCGAAAGCACAGAAGAGTGTAAAGTAATGGTGGTATGTGAAGTATCAGGGATACATGGTGGTATAAATACCAGGAAATAAAAGAAGTCGATGAAAGGAAAGCAAAAGTAGGCCAGCCACGAGACTGGCTGGGGAAGGGGTATGGAGGCACCTTAGTTCTCAGGAGAAGACAGTAGGGGTGGGATGTGAGAGAGAACTGAGCAGCACACAGAAAGCTCTTGATGTGGACAGGGCGAAGAGAGAGCTCTGCCAACCTTCCCAGCTCCCTTTGACATTAAGAAGGGCGCTTTCCTTCCTCTCATCTTCCTATTCTTTATGACTGGCACACTCTTTACCTGTGTGCTGCTGCTACCCTGTTCCATGTTCAGATATTAAAAGCCAAGATAGCGTATTTCTCCCAGAGATTTACGCTGATGTTGTGGCCTGCATGATGTGTGGGCAGAAAGATACAAAGAAAAAAACCCAACAATTCTCCTCCCACCCACTCTCTCCCCCCAAAAACCCAACAATTCTCCTCCAACTCCCAAAAAACCAAACCCCAAACCAAGCAGGCACACTTACCTCTCTGAAAACAAACTTCTGGTTTTCAGGAATACTGTGGACATTTTCTTGACACAGGTACATTGTCAAGTAGTCAGTCCCTGAATCAACTGCTGCACAGACTTCTGGCTGTCGGGTGTTGTAACGTATTTCATTACGGGATGTGTACTCGAAAAACTACAAACCCCAGAGAAGAAACAAAGGACAATATCCATTTCATATGTACACAAGAAAGTATTTATATGGAAGATACACTAAGATACTATAATTAAGTTCACATATTAAAGTTGCTATTGTGGAGAGAAATTCTGCCAAAAATATTCAAGGAGCCTTAACTGCTGCCGTTTGCTTACTATTTTACAGAAAATCAATCTCACCACAGCACTGCTTTACTCTGGTAGCACTTAAAATGTATGAAATGCTAAATAAATGCCCTGGAAAACAGACGTTCCAGCATTAAAGAACTTACAAAATTTGACTGTAATATTCTACTTTCACATTCTAGATTACCCTTAAAAATAGGATGGAAACTAGTTTATAGCCTGACATTATGCCTTCTTAATTCAGTTGTCACAAAACAATGTTACTTTTAATTAGGGAGTTGCTCACTGCATAGTTCAAATGCAGTTTGCTCAAGGTTCGTTTCCAGTTACAAAGTACTCAGGATGCATGGTGATGAGCATTTTATTATATAACATTTTAAGATATTACTTGAAGCAAATCAGCTACAGCTGCTTTTAAACATGAACAGAACTTTATTGAAGACAATTTACTGACTTTGCTTGTTGTACAATATTCTACAGAGGTGTTGTGAACATGCTCTAAAACATCTTGGCTTTTGTAGCAATTATGGTTGAAGACTTCCTCAAAATTTTTATATTTATCATGGACAGTTGCCAAATTTTGGACTTCATTAAAAAGTGGCAGAGTTTGAGAGTTGTTTGTATTTAGCATGCTTGTAAATAATTTAGATGACTATAGTGCACGGATGTGTGTTTAGATCTGATTTAGATTATACTCAGTAGGGTAGAGGAGAGTTTTATACACATCAGAAAATTGCTTGTTACCAACAGTATAGCTGCATTAGTGGAAAGCAATAAAAGGATGAGGGAGAGAAGGAATCCTCCTTTGTCTTGTTTCACCCCTGGAGAAAAAGAGTGTAAGGCTTTGTGAAGGGGGCTGTACCAATTCAGAAATGTTGCATATACTTGAACTTACCACAAAACCATCCTTAGCAACCACGAAGGCTAATTAACCTTGAAAGAAAAACTGGAAATGGCGTTTTAATGGAATCAAGACCATGTGATTATAAAGGCTGCAGTCATCCATTTCCAGGTGTAAGCTCTGATCTAGACTATGCTGATGACAGTTGTTTCATGAAATCTCCTCTGCCCCTCCTTTTATCACAGTCAGGAATTTCTTTGCCAAGGCAGCTGTCGCAGCCATACACAGACCAATGTTGTCAGCTTGTGGAGCTCCATGGCTTTTCTTTGGGCAGTGATGCAAGTGACACCACCACCCCCCTCCCCCAGAACTAACCCGTTCACCATCATCCATTTGTGATAAGCTGCAAAGGCAAGTGAGTGTTTTGAGAAAGCAACTTCAAGTTTGAAGTCTACCTGCTGACATAACACCCAGGAGACTCAGATTTCCCCTTGAAACCTATGGCTAGGAACTGTTTCTATGATGTAGGCTGCACTGCCTTTACGACATTTGCTCTATGCCAGAAACGCCTCATCATCAACAAAAGTCAAATGTGATCATATAGGCCAATTTTTTTTTTTATTATTACTATTTTTTACCCCAGTAGGCAGGGGCTATTCCCTGGCCTTCAGGCTTTAGTTCCCAGGTTCAGTGTCTGACTGGCCCATGGAAAGCCTGCTACTTTGGGCACCACAGTGAGCTGGAAGGGTGCTCATTTTAAGGCTATGACTCATGAATAAAGAAAAAGCTTCATTCCTTTTTTTTCACTTTTTTACAGCTGCCACTTCTACGAGGCCACATTTACAGCCTTGCTCATTAGTGGATTTATAAGACATAACTCTTTTTAGCAATTTGTATTCAATATCAGTGAAAGCCTGCAAGCTGCTGATTGTACCAGGTGCATCAAGAGTAGATATAGCAGGTACTAGGTCAGAGCGCTCCTTACTACCGACATCTTTCCTGAACTGCCTCTCAAGGACTTGCATCAGATTTTGGAGGAGAAAAGCAAGTAAAATGGTTAACTCCTGGATAACATTAAGGATTGGGGTTATAGTATTATCAACCAAACACCCCTGCCTCCTTGCCCAATGAACATTATACAGTTCTTTACCCTATACTGTTTCAAACGGAATAAATACTTCAAGCTTTGGGCTTTTTCAAGCTCCAGTAATACATGAGGTAAATCTCTTCCTCCTCAAACGGTGAAGTGTTTTTTAGTGCTCTTTCCTTGCCCAGTGGGTTCTGTGGGCAGAAAGGAAGCATTTTCAAACTGATCCACGGCCCAGTAACTAGTAGCCTTACTGCATTTCTTTCCTTCAGAGAACAAGTAGATTCCCTTAAGTGCTACTGGGAAACTTGATGAGGCCTTTTACCCAGTGCCTACTGCTTCTGGGCGATCTAGGGAATATGCCCCAGCTGCATCAGTGCTTTGTGGTACAAGGACGGAGGCAGATTTTGGCTACCTCACCAGACCCTGAAACACACTCTCATCCTTCTCTGTGCCTGGGTACCGCTATTCTGCACACAGGAAGAAGTTTGCACTGGACAGGTACTTTCTGGGTGGGAGAACCAGCAGTGAGGTTATCAGGTCTGATACCCCTTTCACAGAAAACCTGAGGGCTTTGCTAAGCTCTCTGTTTGCCTCAAACCTATCAGCTGCAAATGGGAATACTGGGGGGGTACCATCAGACAAATCGGGCTGCTCAGTGGTTTCCCATCCTCTTACCATGTCAGGTCGGCTTCCTGCCATCACACGTTGGTCCCCTCTGTACTGCTTCCCAGCCATACCAAGAAGGGCAATGGGCTTTACTGGTATTGAATTTCAAAGCCTTTCATTCTTGTCTACCGGGGCAGACACTTCCACAAAACATCAGCAGCCTGAGGTGCAAGCACCGAGTAGCCAGTGTTTTGCGTATTTTCTGCCTCCCTTCCATATATATTCAGCTCCTATCACCGCAGTTGTATCCTTACCTTCTTGCTATAATGAACACGCTAATTTTAAACAACCCACAGTTACCTTTCTTACTGCTTACACAACAGCAATCCAAAAGGACTAAGGGGAACCTTCTCACTTATGCCATGAATTCAAGGAAAAATAGAAACAAATTACCAGGGACCTCAGTTTTCTGAGAGTGGTTTTACTTACTAAGAGATAAAATGGGAGCAGGTGCTGGACTTTATAAATAATCAAGAGCACAGAGCTCTCTCCTCCCGGCACAGTGCACACAGATATTCAGAGGTCACGTTAAGTGGAGAATTGCTTCCAGTGAAAAGAGCTTTTGCAGTTGTCCCCTACATAAACAGCCACCTGCCACTAGCATATCATGCCAGAGGGTGGGTGTGCTGGAATGTAAGACACATACTGCTGACCAAGATAATCTTCATTAATGTTAAATCCTATCAAGATGTTTTTGGAGAATAACTTTACTGAGCTGTACTCTGGAGAATAAACTTCACTCCTTTATACCATGAGGCAGTATGAATGTGCAGCAGGGAGTACTATTTGAGGAAGAAAGTGATGAATGGTGGAGCAACCTCAGCAACTGGAGGAAGGGATGAGAAGGAGAAGACTAGAGGATTAAAAATGGGAGCCAGCCAGGAAAGAAGAAAGGCATGTGAAAAGGAGCAAAATGTGACCTAGTGTGGGTAGTAACTGGTGGGAGGAGTAAGTGAGGGAAGAGACAGAGCAAGGGCATTAGAGAAAGACTGGGAGCCAGCCGGCATGGAAAAGAAAGTGTTAAATAGCATGTAGTGGAGAAAAGGGAGCTGTCTGTGACATGTGGTGCAAGACAGGGTACTGGAGCAAAGCTCTGTAATGAGGGTTTGCTGCTAAAGCTATATATAGGTAATGAGTGGAGTGATGAGAACAGACCGGAGGAGAGCAGGCAGAAGAGCTTGGGATTAAGATGGCAGATTCCCTTCCAAGGACAAAACAGAAGTTAAGGGCTGCCTGTTGTCAGTAAACATCTGTGAAACCCTGGTGAAGTGCCTTGCTCTCCTTAGCGTTGATACAACTAGAGGATGACCAACCTTGTCACCATCAGTTCCATCAGCTGACAGCAGTGGATGTGCATGTGGCAGATTTGACTGTTTTGGTCCTGCCACCGTCACCTGCCAACTGAGCTAAGGAATTCACACCACCAGGAGCAGCCTGTTACCTTTTAAGAACAACTGTCGAAAGGGTGGGGGGACAGGAAGGAAATGGAGAGAAATGTCCTGCTGGTAGGTTTCACGGCTATTTGTGAGCCAGAAAAAGGAGGTGCAAGTTCAGCAATACTGACTTGCATTTCCCATCTCACTTGTGCTTCTACGTCTTGTCTTATTTTAGCCTCCCTCTGTTCCCCCACCTGCAGCTCTTCCTGCTGTCCACTTCTCTTGCAACTACTACCTGTCACCCCTACTCACACCTCCATTTGCCAATTGGTATCTCTGCTCCCACATTCAGTTCCCTGCCCCTTTCCACTAAAGGGGTCTCCAGTGATTCTGCTTGTTTCACGCTCCCTCCCTGTAGTTCCTAACTACTCCTTCCTCTGTCGCACATGCCCTGCTCCTTGCCTGTTGCCCTACCTCTGTCCCAAACTACTTCTCCCCTCTGTCACCTTGGCCCCCTTTCCCTGGCTCCTGTCAGCCCTCCCATGCCTTTTGCCCATTTCACTAATACTGTTTTGCCCATTTCCTGTGCTCGGCCTTCCCTCCTCAGTCTCTGCAATTCTCTTGTGTCATCTCATATTTTCTTTTATCGGTTTACACTACAGTCAGGTAGTTTCCCCATTTCTCCCTCCTCCTGCTCCCTGGATGCCAGCAGAGGGAGCACTAATTGCACAGCTCCGAGAGCATTGCTGCTGTCAGTCTGGTGCCTGCTACCACAGGTACGCGGATGCATCGCACGTCGGCAGAGATGTAAGAGCATTATTATCCCGTGATGTGATATCTTTGCAGTAAATTCAGTTAATCTTTTAGTGCTCGCTAAACAAAGGATAACTTTAAAAATGTAATCTCATAAGAACTATTTTCCTATGAATTATACTTTTCTTTTGCTTTCACCTTTTACCCTATGTCTGACCGCAAGAGACATAAAAATTAAAAGCATCCAGTGTGAGAATCAAAATTAGACATAAGATCACCTCACTGTGGCAACATATCCTCTAAGCCCTACTGCAATGCTTTTTACCATACTTTTTACATTACAACCACAGCATTAGTCAAAGTGAAAATAAAACATGAATCTTACCTGATTTTGTCCCATGCCATGACATGGGTACAGTATGATCCTGTGTCCAGTTACTTGATGTTCATTTGTAGGGTTATAATCAAAACAGAAGTTTGCCATTCCTCTATTCTTCAGCTAGTCAAAACGAAAGAATATTTTAAAGTATTAATCTAAAGTAAGATAGATATGCTGCAGTCACTTTACACCCATCCTGCTGGGCTGTGAGGTTTATATCCCAGAGCTGGTTCAAACTAATTGGAATAGATCAAATGGATCTAATGGCAACATCTCTCTCAGACTAATGTGAAATAAAACTGTTGGGGCCGTCTTGACTTTGGGCATTGAAGCAGCCAGACACGATAGCTTCCTCTAGGAGTAACATCGTGTTCCAGTGTATTTGCAAATGAAGTAGGTAGGAACTATGAAAAGCTGTGCTGAAACCCAATAAGCCAGCAACTCATGCAGAACAAAAGAGCCGGCCATGACTTTAACTTCCCCCCCCCAGGATCCACTTGTTCATTTTTTTTATGAAAAGAAGACTACATACTTTTCTCAGTTCGTCAAATGGGAGATGTTAGAAGGATTTGTCCTTGAAAGGACTCCAGACCCTCCTGAGGTTGAACAAGCAGTCAGATTTTAAGACCAGAAATAAAGAAACTGAGTAGGATTTATCTTTGGAAAGAAACACTAGACATGCTTTTACAAGTTCTTTACTAGTGTTGCTGATCTCTGACACAATAGTTGCATAACTTTTAGATTAAATTTTAAAATATTAAATTACATGATTTCAAAAAATCAGGCTAATTAACAAGGATTTGCATTTAAGTATTCAGGAGGCAAAAGTAACTGAAAATAAGTTACACAATGCTGTAACAGTTACTGACTCCTAGTATTAGCCACTTAACCAAATTTAAAATTACACAGAGCAAAACAGGTTCTGCAAACATAGGTTCAAGCTGAATGCCCCTGTTATTGAGTGTAATTACATCGCAGACAAAAAGAATAAGCAGAGTAAATCGCAGAAGAGTTACTTCAACAAGGTGTAATTTCAATACTCTTCCCTAGTCGTGATAATTGTATCCTCAGTTCTTAATGCGGAGAATGAACGGACACAAAGGGATTGCAGAAGGCTAAAACCAAACAAACAAGACAAACCCTGCAGGACCCAAACCCACAACACAGCAAACCACACAAGTTGGAAAATTAAATACTTGTGTTCTACATATATTTTGCTTTCCCAGCTTCTACTTTTATTGCCACCTGACGTCTTCTTTCCACTGCTTTGTGCCCACTCCCGCTGAAAGACAGCCAAGCTCTCGGCACTCTGCATGCCTGGGCTGCTGGCCCAAGACAACAGGAATACACTGAGGGGCTGGGGAGGACCACCAAGCCGCCACAGCTTGGGGCCCCTTGCAGGGCTGCTGGGGCTGTGAGGCTCTCTTGTTGGAGCCAAATGTATAAATGTAGGACTGAAGCCCTACCCTTACAGGCTTTGCCTCTTAATTCCTCTCTGAACATGTTTCCACTATGCATTTGGTGTAATTTTTCAGTAAAAGATAAAGTAACATCCGAATTTGGTGCATGATAAAATTCATCCTTAGTTTTAGTGTCCAAGTTTACCAGAAGCAAAAGAAATCCCCTGGGCACCCTTTCTACAGAAAACGTTGCTTGGTTTGATGGGAACACGCTAGACCACTGCACCCCTCCCCGAGCTGTCAAAAGAAGACATTTTGTTTACCTTCATAACACTAGGCAAGAATTACACTTACAAAAACAGGAAAGAAAAGTATCTTTTACAGATGATTTTTAACACTACCGTGGAACTACATAAACCAAACAATAAGCTTCTCATGTTTCTACATTCTACATCAAGAAATGTCAACTTAAGTCACAACCACTCAAAAATGGTAATTGTATCTCTAAAACCATAAATCAGTTTCGGTTGTTGTGAGCGGCTCTCCTCAGGGTCAGAGGGTCTCTCATTAGTATGTTTAACAACATATGACTTTGCCTGACTGTCTACTGGCTCCAAGGGAAGATGAAACATAGCAAAGCACTTTTCTGTGGTGCCCTTCCAGACAACCCGACGCCTTCGCTACCGCCCTGAGCGTGCGCTCTTCGCTGTCAGCCCCTGGCACGTGCTCAAGCACATGCTCCCTTTTGTGGCCTGGAATTTTAAATAACCTATTTTACAATGCCATGCACCACCAGAACTACTGTAACTCTCCTATGCACATTACACAATGCCCAAATACAGACAACAAACCAAAAGCTGTGTAAAAGATTACTAACTTAAGCTTCATTTCAGATGGTTTAAAACTGAGCCTGTACTCCCAGGATGCTACCACATATGTTCTCTCATTTTTCTCTTTCATGCATAAATGCTTGTGATACGTGCAGGCATATTCCTAAACATACATGGTCCATATTTCAATCTGGTTCTTTAGTTTGTTTTATCAGACATCGGTAGATGTTTTTAACACCCATGCGTCATCAGGAAGCCTAATAGATATTCAAGACCTAATTTGTGGGAATAGTGCATACTAAGCTGTTAAATGACCTGATCTGAAATGACAAAGATTTTAAAATAATCAAATTTCAATATCTGATCACAGCACCATTTATGCAAAAAAAAAAAAAAAATCCGCCCTCCATTCCAAGGCAGAAAAAAGTATGAAAGAATTTGTGAAAGTAGTATTTTTCTCTTGTCAAATGAGAATACACAGTTTAAGTTCCTTTTACGTACAACAGCTCTATGAAAACACTAATCATCCATTCATTTCTGAAGCTACCTTTGTTCCCATATCCACCATCAACAAGTCATGCAATAAGAACAAAATTTTCTCCGTGACTTACCTTAATTCTTCTGCAGAATGCTGCATTAAAGAAACAGAAGCGAGAAAAACATTGATCACCTTGCCATTAAAACACATAATTCAGTTCTAAAAAGTTCTGCCCATGCAGGATTACTGGCTGTGTCTTTCTACAACTTTTGCCTCCTATTGAAATGTTGCAGGTGTATTCCACTGTGCCATTTAGAATCATAGAATCGTTAAGGTTGGAAGAGACCTCCAAGATCATCGAGTCCAACCGTCAACCCAACAACACCATGCCCACTAAACCATGTCCCATGTCCCTAAGCATCTCATCTACACATCTTTTAAATACTTCCAGGGATGGTGACTCAACCACTTCCCTGGCCAGCCTGGTCCAATGTTTAATCACTCTTTCAGGAAAGAAATTTTTCCTCACATCCAATCTAACCCTCCCCTGGCACAACTTGAAGCCATTTCCTCTCGTCCTATCGCTTGTTACTTGGGAGAAGAGACCAACCCCCACCTCGCTACAACCTCCTTTCAGGTAGTTGTAGAGAGCGATGAGGTCTCTCCTCAGCCTCCTTTTCTCCAGGCTAAACAACCCCAGTTCCCTCAGCCGCTCCTCATAAGACTTGTGCTCCAAGTTACCCTTTAGTTACCATCATTAATTACCGTTCTGCTTGGAGGCTGGGACAGGTACTGAACAGCAACTACTGCGATATTCACCTCAAACCTTCACTCCTTACTCCTTGGAAAAATTTAAATCTGTTGTTTCCTAACATCTGGACACTTGCATAAAACAACACAATACAGATGGCATTCTGTAAATAATTCTTTGATTTTTTTTTTAAGATAAAATCCATTTCATATAACTGTAAGCAAAGCATCAACAACAGATTTTTGACATTAGAACTTCATTATATTAGTTGATAAATACAGCCAGTGGAGCACAGCCAACCTTTCTCTTCACCCACAAAATAGATCAGAATCCTCTTTGTTCTGCCACAGTGGCATTGGTGCCGATGCATTAGTGGTATAGGCAGATGATACCGTGGGACACAGTAAGATATGAATTTGTAGCAAGCCAACAGCTTCATGGTACTGACCAGGCGTAAGCTTTTACCTCAAAGGTAATCCCAGCAGTCACAGGGAATGATTTTACTGACTGTATGCTATTTTCATATCACCCTTTTTGGAAAAAAAAAAGTGAATATCCTCAGATTTCTGTTAACTTCTTAAGTGCAATGCTGAAATGGGTATACAACGATGATGACTAAGATCCTTTGAAGGAATCAATGATGAGACACTGCTGTTGGAATTCGGTTGCTCACCCCAGCAAGTCCAGATCTCCCTGGGAGGCTCGAGAACATACAAGCACATGTCTCAAGCGATGGTGTGTTCACTTGAGATTAATATCAACCACTTGAATTTCTCCCACTTCCTTTAAAAAAAGTCTGTCTCAAGCTTTCAGAGGCTGTACAGCCAATGGAGTGGTGCACATTCTCCTGCGATGGGCATCAGATCTCCAGGTCTAGTCAGCCATAATCTTGGGTACCAATTCAATCTCCCTACAGGAAACCGCAGCTCTACAAATTGTATTATAATGCAGTTTTAGAGGTATACCCTAGAGGAGGCTGTTTTGGAGCCTGATACCTCTGAGAATTTGTAGCACCTGACATGCAGTAGTCTTTTTGATTACATAACTGAAACCACATAGCTAAGATCTCTTCTTCTGTAAGCCTGTCCATATATATATCATGTGTTATTTAGATAATTTACAAAATGTTCTCTTTCATGTCACAACAAAACAAAATTCTTCATAGTTTTAAAGGCTTAAAGTCTTTCTTCCTGATTTTTTTTTTTTAAGGTTATATCTGGTCTAAATTAAAAGAAAATTATGACTAAGCGTTTGGAAATTAATTGAAGATGAGATGGTCTTGGGGGAAAATGTGGAAGGAAGCTGCCAATAGAAAAATTCAAGTCTTCAATTCATCAATCTCCCAACTGATTCAGCCAGTTGCAGATGCCTTTAAGGATAGGTGGTGAAAAGAGCCATCAGCTAGAGAGTCACAACAGACATCTATCAGCTTAGTTGCTTCACATTCAGCTGGAAGAAAGATCAGCTAGAAACTTTAAGAAGAACAAAGAACTTCTTCTCGTATCAGAACATAATACGGTCTCACTGCCTAGTGATCAAACTTACAGAAAAGGAGAGATAAAATCCTGAGTTTTGTGTCAACACTGTCTTTTAAAACCAATCTGGATGCCAAGTTCAAAGCCAAATTCGCTGACTGACCGTAATCTTTATCCTCAGATATGCACCCTGAATGCCAGCAATACTTAGTATACCTTAGAGGGGAGAGGAACCCTGACTATTCCCTTGCTTTGCAGCCATGCATTTCCACAGTCACCAATAACATGAAAAGATCACAGAGCTGCCCAGCTCCTCTATCTTCACCTAGCTGCACAATGCAGCAATGTCACAGTACCAGTATTAAACACACAAGATGGCTCAAAGTTCTTCCTATAGGTGCCCACACCATCCCTTCCCAGGGCAGCCAAGATTTTTAAGCAGACCTAGTTTGGAGTATCTAGGTGGGCAATCTGCACAGACCTGGGGTTCAGGTCTTTTTAAGATTTCATACCAGCTGAGGCACAAGTACAGTGTATACTTTGCCGGTAAGTGCATGCTCAAGGATGGCCAAATCAGATGCTATGCCAGAAAAAGAGACATCAGTGCTCTACACAAGAACCTAAAAGGGATTATCAGCCTTTCCAGAAATGCTGACATCATCTTATTTTAACCCACTAAGTGCCTACCAGCTTCGCTCTTCCCGCCTCCCAATAAATTACTGAAGTCAGAAGGTTTAGTTCATGTCCCACACAAAGTTCCAAAGCTGCATGTAGCCCAAGAGCAAGTAAGAAGATATTTCCCTCATTTCTAGGCCTCAGGCAGTTTATAAGAATGCAATCATAGCTCAGGCAAAAATATTTAAAATTCAGTATGTTTAAATAAAGTTTTAGGCAGCTAACTTTTTAGACAACCAAGCTTAGTATAGACATTTTTATCTACGTATCAAGAGAAAAAATTTAGCACAAGTGCCCATTTGTCAGTGCATGGCACTGAATGCTGCTCAATAATTCTTGCATTTATTTCAATAACATATGGCTGACCTATGGGTAATCTCAGAAAGATTTTCAACTTCAGTGTAAAGATTTTCAAGGGAGGGAGAAATCCCCATATTCCTTTGCAGTCTCTTTGAACAATTAAATAACCTCACACTAAGCCGAGCTGTTAACAAAGCTGACACTTTTAAACACAGTGTTTTTGTGAACCAGAAAAGCACTACACGGCTAAGGCAGGAGTAAAGAACATGATCAATGATTCATTGAAGTTAGCAGATGGGACTCAATATCCACAAATCAGTTTAATCAGTAGGTGTCATTTTTGCACTGTCACTTTCTTAGAGTATAACTGTACTTTAATAACATTTTAAATTCTTCCTGCCAAAAAAATGGTGTATTCTTATTATGCTCACAACCAGATGACAGCATTTAAGAACTGTTTTTAGAGAAATATAGAGAGCACACCTAAATTACGCTGTAGATACCTCAAGCAGCTCTGAACAAGAATTATTATTTCTAGGTATTGTCAACACCTTTCTTGAGGATGACATGTGCAGTTAAATCGTGAAAGAAACTGCACAAATCCCTTCCCCTCCCTAGGAGGCTGAAGCGCTATCACCGCCACCAGTCTAGGCTTTCTTTTGGAGGGTGAAGGATGGAGGTGGAGGGGAGGATAAGGTTACTGAAATGCTCCCGGAAGGTAAGTCTTATAATGTCTTATTGCTTCAACTGTGTCGTCGTTTAACTGTCTCTGACCTTGTCAACTAGCGATCCAGCACAAAACAACGAAAAACGAACCAATGTTGTACCGGGGTCTGTTCAAGGTACTGGATAATGGTGGATATTACCTTTCATGCCAGTGATCACAGAGCTACCAACTCAAGTGGAAGCTCCAAGACCGATGGAGGAGGGTGGCTGCTTTCCCAGAGGCTCCTAAGGGCTTTGCTGCCAACTGATGCACTCCCTATGGGAGCTCCTACAGCTCCCCGTGGGAAATACAGCTCCCTATGGGAAACGGCAGTGTTTCCACATTAGGTTCTTTTTCGTTCGACAGGTAACAAAGGTACTAGGGAAGACTGTGAGGAGACTCGGTTCCTGTATGTTTTGTACGCCCACAGTGATCAGGTTTTTTCCTCCACTGAAGGAGATCCAGCAGAGACTGAGTAACTGAAGCGCAGATGGCAGCAAGACAAGACTGTTGTGATACGGGCTGGATGAGATGCAGCAGTGTGGGAATGCAGCTTAGCTAGATCTGCAAAGCGATCGAGTTACCAGCAAAAGTACTTCTAAGTCAATGTGGCGTTGGTAATCAGGAAGGTATTTTATACATCTTTGCCTGGCAGAAAGGTGCAGTCTTGTCTTCCTAATGAGACATGCAGCAGGTATCTGCCGATTTTTCAGAGGAAGCAGGTATTTGCTGCATCATCTCTGCCTTCATCCCTTCCAAATGAGATTGCAGTCATGTGATATACATGGAGCTATAGTTTATATTTATTTGTAAGCTGCAAATAGCATAGAAAGTTGTCAACTCTTAAAAAAAGGAGAAGAGGATTCTGATATTGAACCAATGAAAATTGCTTGGGAACCTGTGCTGGTCTAAAGCGACCTCCAGATTAAAAATTAACGTGTTGGTTTTGACATACAGAATCCTCTATGATCTCGGAGCACGCAGCACCAGCTCTCTTTCCCATCACCAGAGCATCATCGTTTTCATCAGATAAAATGTGCAAATACATGTTTCAAAGCACACTCTTCCTATTTTCAAGTCAACAACTAATGACTAAAACACTTCGGTGCTCTCTTTTTTTGCTATGCAACGTTTCAAGAAATAAAAAAAGTCATCCTTTGCTGCCTTTAACACTCCCAAGATGTCACTTGGAAGGTGTAATTTATGGCAACGTTACCTGTTCTCCTACCCTCTCACAGAACTCCTTCATCAACAGCATCCCCTAGAATAAAGATTCTGATAGAAACCACATTTTAAAGCCTACCAATTCTAACTGAATTCTACCAAAATCCCAAACTGATTTTGGCATAAAAATACCTTCATACTGAGTTAGCAGGAGAGCTCAGAGAGGCGCGAGGAGGCCCCTTCTCAGCAGCCACGTACCATTCCAAAGAAGCCCGGTCTGTCCTCGGGTACGTGAAGCTCTGGGTACACATTCTCCAAGAACCATTTGAAGTCCTTACATTTCAGCTTCTCTCGAAGGAGTCTCCTTTCTGTCACATCTCCATATGGTTCCTGAAAAAAAAAAAAAAAGAAAAAAACGATTAAAAAAAAAAAACAACCAGAACAGATGCTCTCTTTTAAATTATCTTGTATACATTATTAGGAACCGTATGCTAAAGTGATGAGTAGGACTTTTAGCCAGGAAAAATCCCCATGTTTGGGTGCTGGATTTGATTTCAGTACCCTTACATTTGTTAAATGTTGACCAAAAAAAATTGGAATGGTGCACGTAAAACTTTAAAATATTCTAGAAGACAGTTCGTCTGAGAAAACTCCCCAAATCCGCAAGTAAGGAAATCCTTGAATACAGATTGCTAGGAACTGAGAAGGCATATCGGAAAATAAAACTTCATTTAGCTGGATAATTGAAAATCTCAAAAGCAGTGAATGAATCTTGAGAATTTTAGATTATTCCACCATCTGTTTGCAAATTACCTGTACAGACAGTTTTACACTTAGCTGATGACATTTGTAAAATCTCCTAATGTTTCCTTTGAACTTCATAGTTTTGGGGGGTGAGGAGTATGAAATCTTAAACCTCTAGAGAAAAGCTTTCATTGCAGACTTTTCCCTGTCTATAGATTGCAGCAGAGTTCACATCTCTTCATGTCTGTCTTCAAAAAAATCTATATATTGACATGGGGACTTCAGACAGTCAGGCATGAGATACCATTTGCAGCCCCCAGGTTTTTACAGGTCACTTGACACACTTTTGTCAAACCACAAACATATTTGCATTTCTCAAAGCTGTGGAAATATCACCGAAAACACAAAGCAGATGTAAAACAGAGGCAGAGATGCCTGCTTGAATAAACAAACAGCATGACGTATTAGCTCTGAGGTCTGAACATTAATCTTGAAGCGAAACTTTATGGAACCAAATTCTGCAGCCATAGCATCAATCATTTGTCCATTATGCTGTGGAACTGAATATTTGGGTTCGATGAAGTAAAAAGGTCTGAACTCAACTGCCGCAACAAGTGGTGCACAGAGTATTACGGAAACCAGAGTGCACTGGCGGCAGCTTTGATACATGCAAAAAACCGCACGAGTCTCAGCTTACATCCACTGTGTTACAATAAGCCAATATGCAAAACTTCCAATACTAACACACAAATATCCTTTAAAGTTCCGTCATCACAGACATCAACTGCGCAGAACTTTACAAGAAAAACTGTCAGCATTTATTGCTGTTTTCTCTTTGCATATGACAAGAAGAATCAGCCTGGCATTGCCTGGGAGCTCCCGTCTTTGGATACACAAACCCCGTATTTCTCTCAAAGTCAGACTCTAATAATAAAACCTAAATGGCTTTTATGATGTTTAAGTGAAACAATTATTACAAATGCCTACGCTATAATAATCTAATTACCCAGTTTCATCCAAAGGAACACGAGACGGAAGCTAACCAAACTCAGCTTCCCCAGTGTCCTCCAGCGTGTCTTTTAAAAGCGTAATGGTTTCAAGAGCATTTTTTTCCCCCAGCAAGTCTGTTGGGGTGGGTCACTCAAACGTGTGGGGAGCTCCCTGTCCCCCTGCCTGGTCCCTAAGCTCTGGTCCGGCATAGCCAGAGGTGGGTGCCCAGCAGCCCACCACAGAGCAGTTGACCCCATGCACAAAACCAGAAAGCCGGCACTCAGAAAACTTGCTGTGTAAAGAGAAGTGCCTGGGGAGATTAAGCACCTCCAGAAACAAGCAACAGCAGAGAGTGATTTCTTTTAGCCCTGAATTTTGGACTTTGTGCTAGAGGTTCACAGAAGTCATTTCTAGACATTGTGAGGATATTTCACTGTTATTGTCTTCCAGCCTACAGGCCCCTCACGATAAATATATCCAAGCTATTAATTTGCACACTACTTTACTGTTCTGACCTACTCAATTTTCATAGTATTTATCTCCTGAAAAATTTTGCCGACAACTGATCTTGTATTTTCTTCCTCATGGAAAATAAAAATATTAACTACTTTTTTTGAAAACAGAACTGGTACTTCAAACATTTGATTAGGAACATTTTCATCTGAGTTCCCAGGACTGATTTTAATTAATTTAATCTTCGCAATATTGATTTTGCATGCTTTTTTTTTTTTTTAATCAAACGTTGTGCAGCAGTAAATCAAACAGAAAAATCCATTTTGTCTTACGTCAGTCCAAAATTTTACAGTTATCACAAGACAGGTAATTTTGCTAAAAATTATTACCATGCTGTTCACTTAAAGATCTACCGTCCATTGAACTTTGTTGATTAACATTTGTTAATTGTGTGTGTCTTCTGTAACTCTTTATTGATAGAATCCTGTATCAGCTGTTTCACAGAAGCATACGTTTCATGCTAAACAGCTCCTCCTTACTTGGGTCACCTTGCTTAACTTTATTCTTTCATTTATTCATTCATTCATTTAATATTGACACAAATGTGGCCGCCTTCTAGTCTTACAGATTTTCTGATTTTTTTCAAGGAATTAAATATTAACTATATATACACTTATTCTGTGTTTGGGAAAACATTTCAGAAGAAATAAGAAATAAACATAAAAAGCACTTCATGTTAAATATTAGCTAAATTAATAGTTATTTCATTGAAAACAAATTCTACTGATATTCCAAGAACAATGGACTTGAACTCACCAGGCGAGCGTGTGGATTTCGGTGGTAATAAAGTTCTTTATATTCATCCATCCACACTTCAGCTGCACGCACACTGTTTGCCAAAGCTTTGGACCGTGAGTACGGAGCTTGTTTGGGGAAAACGTGGCCTACGTGTGAGCACGGGTGGATCTCAAGACTTCCTCCACACTGCCATATCTGAACAAAGAATTGACATTGCGCATCATTAATTTGACTCTTTGCAAGCAGAAGGATACAGTAACAATAAGCCTTTCTAAGGATAATACCTTCTCAAGAACAACACAGCATACTATAAGCAACACATACAATAATTTTGTGTCTCATTTGATGAATAAGCTGGATAAAATGACATCCTTGTGAACTCAGAGCAAATCACTGGGAGTTACAAGGAGATAACCCCATCTCTGGTTTTATCCGGTGTGCAATTATCCCTTTCTTAGCTTCACTTTCTCTGAAGGCATGATAAGAAATGGTCCACAATATTTCTGCAGGTCTAACTGTCGTCTACAATTCAAGTTATACAGGCATTATTGAAGAGGAAAAGAGGGGGAAAAGGGGGGAAAAGGGGGGAAAAGGGGGGAAAAGGGGAAAGAAAAGAGGAAAGAAAAGAGGAAGAAAAAGGGGAAAGAAAAGGGGAAAGAAAAGGGGAAAGAAAAGAGGAAAGAAAAGAGGAAAAGAGGAAAAAGAAAAAAAGAGGAAAAAGAAAAAAAGAGGAAAAAGAAAAAAAGAGGAAAAAGAAAAAAAGAAAGGCATGTTTCTTGTCCAAATTAACCATACAAATAGCCATCTCGGAAAGAAACCAATGACCGATAACTGATTTCTTACCAGAAATCTTTGCCCATATTCTACTGGAAAGCTGACCTGACAAAACGGGTAAGCTTGTCATATCATTGGAGAACGATAAGTTGTGTTCCCATTTCTATATTCACCATTTCAGAAGAGAGGCATGGGTGCCTGGTCATAACAATATAACTAACCTTTTTCATTGGAAAGCTGGGAAAGGAACCCCAGAGCCAACGCATGAAAAGAAAAAGCGAAGTAATTCTGTAACTAACTCACGGTGTCCAACCAACGTTAGTGACACAACCTCCCCCGTGTAAAGCGATATTCCTACCTGCTGTCAAGGAAGGTACTTGAACCTGAACGTGGAATTGGCAGAACTCACTCTGCCCTTGTCCTCATCCTCCTGCCTCTGGCTCCCCAGGTCAGGAAACCTACTTCCCTGGAGATAAAGCCCATAAATGACCACCAAGCAGCTACACTAGCCTCAGTACTCCGTGCAAATTTTTCTAATTATACGCTTCTCCTTTGAAAATGGTAGACTTTCGGCAGCTCATCCACACAGCCACTTTCCCATCATCTGTTCTAATCTCAAGTTTGATATAATGAAAGAAAAGCACAGCTAAGTATTTCCTATTTAATATTGTGCGTGACGACAATGTGGCAGACACCCTGTTTCTGAAGGGTGCCCAAAACAACATTTCTGAAATTTAGTCAGATGGGAGTAGGACATGTTGCTGCACTTGGACAAACTTGAGACTATCGCCAATGGCTCCGATAGACCTTCCACAGAAGTTTTTTGAGAACTGGCACTCCAGTGAGATAATTCTCATGTATTCAACCTTGCGTAGGTGGCAGCTCATCTTTCCTTTGTAAATGAAGGACAAGGGAAATTAGCTGAGATATGTTTAAGGGGTAGAGAGGTTTGCTCCCTGACAACCTTCTTGTATAGCACATACATTTTAATTACATGTTATTCAAATTAACACAGCAGGAGTGAAAGCTGTGAGGTAGCAAATAACAACAACGACAACAGATCAGTGATAGGTCTTGTCCCATCTCTCTCCCTGGGACTTTCAGGGATCTAGAAAGTCACTACAGATGAAGGCTTTCAGCATACACAAGATGGACGTTGTCTTCAGACTGCTAATTTTTTTTTTTTTTTTAAGTTACTTCTGATTTCTCTCAAATTTCTTAATTTAGAAATCAATGAATGTTGTCTCCGTTGTTTTGGATAATGATTTCAGACCTTCAGATGTGGCACAATACTGTGCTTAACAAAATTGTAAGCACTCTAATACACATGTTTACTTTTAAAACAAACAGTTTCCTTAAAGGTATAGGTAATTCATTATTCAACTATAGGGAGCATTGGATAATCTTTACTTCCTGGATTTAAAATTTTAATTTCTTGCTTTTCATGAGAGGTTTGTTTCTTCTTTTTTGTTGCTTTTTGGGGAAGCAGTATATTTGTCGTGTGAAGAGAAAGATGATTACAGGAATTATACAAGAAATCCAGAATTCTGTGCTGATCTTTTAAACAATTTGCATGTAAGTTACATTACTACCATTTTGAAAGCTGCTAAGAAACCAACTATCCACTTTCATTTTAAGACCTCCCTTTTTGTTTCAAAACAGTAGCTTTCTTACATTATTTCTATATCCAAGATTACTTTTTTAAAGTTGAAATTTATCATGCAAGATTTGTTTGTCAGCAAGTATTAAGCACCATTAAACTTATTAAAGTTTAACAATTTCCATATTTGTTAGATTCCATATAAGCATTTTTAATTGATCATAACTGTTTTGATCAGTCTGTTTTTAAACAAGATATGAGGAATGGACCATCAAGACTACCAAAGTAAAAATGTACAGTTAAGAAGGAAGCATATTTTTCTACTCTTCCATGATAAAGTCTGATTTAAATCTTACACCTGGCTTAGACAGGTGTACTCTGCGCTGGGTCAAAAACTGGCTGGACGGCCGGGCCCAGAGAGTTGTGGTGAATGGAGTTCAATCCAGTTGGCGGCTGGTCACGAGCGGTGTTCCCCAGGGCTCAGTATTGGGGCCAGTCTTGTTCAATATCTTTATCAATGATCTGGACGAGGGGATCGAGTGCACCCTCAGTAAGTTTGCAGACGACACCAAGTTGGG
>NW_008824234.1:2009455-2035875 GCF_000699105.1 Pygoscelis adeliae | reverse complement strand
ATGATCTTGGAGGTCTCTTCCAACCTTTATGATTCTATGATTCTATGATTAAATGGAGTGAAACAGACTGACCATATCTCTGTTAAATTGCTGCCAAAAAGAGAATTCCACAAGAGCTGATTTTTTCAATAAAAATTCTGAATTTCTCTAAAAAAAATAACTGTAGGTTGCTCATTAAATTCTGCTTCCTTTATTAGAACAGTTCAAAATTTCTCTTGCCTTCCTATTACAAAAAAATTAAGTATAATCCAGCTAAGCAATTCCTCAAAGGTTTATTTATTTTTTTGAATGGAAAACATGTTTTGACCTCTATATAAATCAGGTACAAATGAAGAGCAAGGAAAAGAGAGAGAAAGCAAGGAATTCACTAGAGAAACCAAAGTTGATTACTAAATGCTAAATAAGTGACTCTGAAGAAGGTTCTCCCCTAAAACTATTCGCACCTCCTTTAACAGAGAAGCACATTAGATTTCATGTATATTTTGCATGCTCATGTGCATGAAAATATGTTTCTTTACTAGGTCTGGCTAGCTCACAGCTCATTATAAAAGCGTACTTTTTTCCTTGAGCACAAAAAGGAAACAAGGTGACATTCATGTTTACTTTCACTTTCACCTTGATGCATGCAGGCAATCGACATTTCTTCTTTTCTTTTCAGAGACAGATGGTGGCATCATGAAAAGCTCCAGTAAAAGCACAGATCTCGTCTTGGGATCCCCATCCCTGCCAGGGTCTTTGGACAACTGACCTAATTGCTGGGTCAATGAACGCTAAATAAGAAAACCTCTATAAGCTCTACCACCTCCATTCTAACATTTTAGGACTCTCTGGAAGAAATAAAAAATAAAAAAGGATGCTACCTCCTGAACAAAGACAAACTGCGGAAAATACTCTGTTCCTGCCCCTCTCCCTGCTGCAATTTTGCTTGCCGGCTTGCAGCTGAGCCCCCCTGTGTGGTGCTCATGCATGATCTTCTGGGAGCTGGGTGGGCGGAGGGGCCTCCCCAGCTGCATGAACCCATCCTGGCTGCTCCCACTGCAAGACAGATTTCCAGATGCAGACAGAAACAATACAAAAAGATCAGAAGAGAGAAGACCCCAGGCGATCGGAGGCATATCATCCAGGCCCCGTGGGCAATCAAATTTCCAACGGAAGAAAGGACTTATCAGTAAATAATTTTGCCTTTTTGCACATGCATGGTTTTCTCTCATGCCGTGATGGTGGGTTGAAGGACAGAACACAGGTGTTTCAAGCGGTGGTCCCCAGAAACAAACTTACATTGCAGTGCCACGAGCAGGACCAAAAGCAGAGAGGGAGGAAAAAAGCTGCAACCAGGTTCCCCTCGCTCCACGTGCAGGAGGGGGAAGATGAAAGCGCATGTTCTGCATCCCTCAGAAAGAGGAGCTTCAAAGCCGATTATGCCCATGAAGTGAAATTTTATCCAGCCAAATAGCATTAAGCAATTCGAAATCAAGGCACATTGACTTGTTCCTGCATTCAGCACGCAGCCTCTTCAGTTTAGAATAATCGAAGTATGAGAAAGAGGAGGCTTGAGGACAAGTCCTTTCATGTCATCGGGAGAGGGTGGTGTTTTCAGACATGAGAAGAACAATGAATTAATTTACAGCATTTTTCAGTATCCAAGCTCCTAATCTTCAGGTCTGGCAGGTCTAGAAACCACGGAGACAACAGAATTAACACTGATTTACCCCTCTTGACCTTCTTCAGCACACCATGGGCAGCCAGAAGAACACAGTTAAGCAACATCATAGCGCTCTGCTCTGTTCCACAAAAACCCTCACCACAGGAAGCATGAGTACAAGGGCTTGAAATCAAATAGAGGAAAGCACGTTGTGCACAATTTGGATCCAAATGTCTAGATTCTACTGGCAATCTGCACTAGTAAAATTAACATGCCCAGGCATATTCGCTGGCCATTGCACAGTCCGTCCTGCAAACTGTTGGCCTCCCAGAAGAGAGCTGCTCGATCCACCTGCAGTCCACAGGAACCCCACACCGGCCTCGCTGCTTCCTCATTTAAGCGCCTCTCTTACCCCCCACGAGCCATGCCCCTGCTCTCAGCACGATGCATGACACACTGCATGCCTGTGGCTGCCAGAGAATTGCCCTGAGTCCCCGGGCTGGTGCACCCATGTGCCTGCTCAGCCCCTGCAGGGCACGGCAGCATGCTCGTGCACACCCCCTAGCGCGCTGGCTCCTGGGGACTCTGCTGCTGTTCCTTTTGTGCTTCTCCTGTGTGCTAGGCAGCCTCTAATGCTTCCTCCGGCCCACGAGGAGACCACGTTCCTCCATGGTGAAGGAGCAAAGGCACTGCTCATACATGCTGCTGCATCCCATGGGGTCAAACACCTGGTTCAGGGGAACCAGTAACATCAAAAATGACACTTGCTGCCAGAGCCTAGTAGAGGTCAATGGCAATGATAGCTTGGGTCTAAAGCAGCAGCCAGTGCAGGGGCACTCCGTGTCGTACAGGGCAGGGGTCAGGCTTATCCTGTCTGCAAGCCTCAGTCTCCCAAAAAGCGAGACATGAAGAGCAGAAAGCCAAGAACTGCATGCAGAGAGGGCTGTCTTTGAGGCTTTCTACAAGGAGCTGTAGAAAGGTCCTTGTAGAAAGCTCCCACAACCCATCTCAGAGGAGAAAACCACTGCCATCTGGGGCGGTGCTACCCCTAACTCCTACTGGTTAGGGAACAACCATTTTGGTGCCACCAAACCTGCGGCAGCCAGGGTCACAGAAGACTGCAGACATTTCAACAACGTGAAGTAGATCCTGTAATGTCCAGTTCTGTCAACTGTGGCTGTTGTTTCCAAGCTTGCTGCTTTGGAAGAGGTGCAAATTTCTGCTAAGAGGCAGAGTATATAGTACTACTTTCAAAAGCAGCATCCTCTCCACCTCATGGGTGCTTGGTCTGGTTGCACGTGCACTAGCAGACACAAACAAGTGCCTGCAAGAGCCAGTCCTGCTCAGGAGATGCACATATCCAACATGCTTGCTACTGTTACGCTACGTTTGTGGGAGATAGTGTCATGCTCTCTGATGTAGCTTGCTGCTAAACTGACAGTCTCCTGTCTCTGCTTATTTGTCTGCTGCAAATAGTGTCATAGCTGAGAAAGTAAGAGAGACAGCAAGCCCCAGGTCAGCAAGCATCTGTACCCCAAAATGCATGACGCCCTCATTATTATCACCCCTTCCAATCCCTCAGTAAGCAGGAAAAACAATTTTCCCTTGCCAGAGTTAGCTGGGGATGGCGTCCACCACCTGGCTGCTTTCCAGCTTAACCTACCTTGAGTTGTGACTGATGACAAGCAAGATCATTTCTTTGGGGCCCCCAAGTACGAACCCAATCTATTGCTACTTCTGGCTCCCTGAGCAGCCTCGCAAAAGGAGGCATAAAAATAATTTCATCAAGAGCTATTTCATAGCTCCTGACCCCGTGACTGAGCAATTATCCCACAGAAAAGAAATCCCTTCCAGTGGAAAGAGGGGATCACTGCAACATACTCATCAATGTGGGCTACCCCAGAACTGGAGCCAGCTGGGGGACTCCTGCTTCAGAAGCTCACAGACCTGATAGAGGTGGGTAAGCTGCTTTGAGCTTCAGGCGGAGACCTGCTGAATTTACTGACTGAGACAAGTAGGCTGTGTGTTTGGACTTACATGCCAGAGAAACTTTTCCCTATGTGAGAAAGGAGGTGGCCGTGAATTCAGATCAAACAGCGATCCTGTGCGAGAAATCCCCCTCCAGAGAGAAACCATGTCAACTGTAGGTCTGTGCTTATTATCCTCCACGATCCTTTCTTTCCTTATTTTTATGCCCTCTTTGCTAGGATTTCTGCACTACAGGCAGCAGGAGACAGGAACAGCAGCCAGGAAGACTCCATGCTTCTCTGGTTAACAGGCAGACATCTCACGTGAGACAGTCTGGTGATGCTTCCTTTCTCAAGAGTGGTTTTGTAGCATCAAAACACTGTTTAGAATCATAGAATGGTTTGGGTTGGAAAAGACCTTTAAAGATCATATAGTCCAACCCCCTGCCATGGGCAGGGACACCTTTCACTAGATCAGGTTGCTCCAAGTGCCATCCAACCTGACCTTGAACACTCATTAATCCCTGAAATTTGCTGTCACCTGGTAAAAAACAAAACTAAACCACCAACCATCCCCTCCCACAATCTGGTGATACACAGAAATGCAAATATGACCATAAAACATACCTGATGATGAGCAGAAAAAGCAAGGGGAATCCAGGATACTAAGTTGTGAACTCCCTGCAAGCCAAAAATGGCCCTGCAGTGCACCTCTTACACCACCAGTGGATCGCTTCAGCAAGCTAAGGGTGATACGGGGCAAACCACAGGCAGCCAGTGCTCAGTGGGAATCAGCTCGTCAGTCTGGACTGTCTTGTATCTCCTCTCTTCCCCTGCCATAAATCCTTTTCATTCCAGCACAGCTATCTCTCTGCTTCACATCTGAGTACTGGTCCACGCTCCGGTGGGGTACAGCTCTACAGTTCCTGGAGATTTTCCCCATCACTTTTTGTAACCTTTACGCAAACCTTTCCTGAAGCGAAACAGAATAAAGCCTTCAAGAAGTACGGGGGCTGGCTTGTCCTGCCCCGCTAGTAACTGCCACCAGCTGCCTCCTGCTCACTCCATCAACCACTGTGAGAGCTCCAGTCACACTGAAGCATTATAAACATTTCTTTCCAACGATCCTCTTCAAGCCACAGAATGTAAACTTCAACCGCTAATATCACACCACTACCTACATCTTATACTGGCCTTCAAAACAAAAGACATTTTTTAAATTGTTTTAAAATGGCTACTCAAGCAAAATATAACTATACTGAAGCACAAAAACAAGGAAAAGAGATTCATCCCAACATCTCCCAAAATATTCTCTTCTTAACACTTACTTACATTACAGCTATCTCATTAACTAAAAGGGCATGAAGAAAGAAATAAGAACCTTGTTTTTGTTCTCAGGGAAAAAAAAACAACAAACTTTCAATTGAGCCACTTACCCTAAATGAGAATTCGAGGTTTTCTCCTCCCCAGACTTCCATTCCTGTGTCATATGAACCAAGATAATCAAAATACTTCTTGCTCACAGAAAACAATCCACCTGCCATGGTTGGAGACCTATAAAAGAGAATAATAACTCTGAATTGAATAAAAACCGAAAAATATAAATTAACGAACCGCAGATCAAAAATACAATGTATTTTTATTTTCCATTTTCTCAGTCTTTTCTGGATACAAAATAACAGTTAGCCATTGATCGGTTAAGTAGTATATGGTCAGGCCATTTAAATTTAATTCTGTAGTAAAAAATTGTATCAGAAATGAGCTCCAGAATGTATTAAAATAACTATGAACTCAGAGAAGACAAACATTGTATTTATACAAATTTTTGCAATTACAGTGTCTCTGTGAGTGGCCATAAATGACTAGCCTCTTACCTTCACATAGTAGAACATAAGCTTTTTTGTGGCAGAATTATTTTAGCCAGCTCTGAAATTCTAAGTGCAGTATCCTTATATATTTTACTTAAGTAGTAAGTAAACACATATTTGTGTTTTGGTAATTAATAACAACATTTCTGATCCCATTAATATCAAGTGGAAAAACTCTCAGACATCAACTGAGCAGAATTAAGTAAATGGAGCCCCTGAAGAGATTTTTTCTTTCTAAGATCTGCCCATCTGTTGGGGTTTTTTTTAATTATTTGCTACGTTTGGAAGAAAAATAAGGGGCCAAGAGTGGATCCTCACTGAAGACCACAAGGCCCAGAGCGGCAGCGCACTTAGGGGATGTACTTTCAGTAGGGTAGTGTGTGCATGTCTATATAAACTTGAATTTGTTCATTATTGTTCCTAATTGTTTACAGTCTTAGAAAATGTCCCTCTTTAAAGTGCCAAGCATGTAATGCTGGTTGGAACTAAATTCAGCTGACACTTTATGAATTTTACTAAATTGCTGTTGAGGTAAATATTAACAAATGCTAGGTGCAGTGATCAGTTACTCTTAATCCATCAAAACTAATTTTACCAGCCATCTTTTTGAAGCAACACTGTCTTACACTATTATACGTTGTTTCAAAGAACGGAAAGAGATGAGGTGAGACAGAAGGAAAAAAAAACCCAAGTTCCATAACCAGTCAAGTTCTTCTGTCTCGCTCCAGATCCTGTCTTTCCAAACACAGCTGTTGGTGACACTGCTCTCAGCACTGCTGCCTTCTCCAGACACTTGCCGAGCTCACAGTCCTCGGGCTACCACGAAGCTTTATCCTTCATCGTTTTCCCCTCGGCACGCCAAAGACAGTTCTTGTCGTGGAGAAGAAAAGCATCATATTTAAACTAAAGGCTTTAAAAACATTTACTCTGTTTTGAAACTTTTTTTCAGGAGGATGTGGATTAATATATGCTGAGAAGGACTAAACTACTGCCTCACTTTTCCCATTTAAAAGAAAAAATGTTCTCTTCTCTCAGTTGAGGATAAGTTCATTAATACTTGTGAAGTACTGGGTATTATTACCATGATAAGCGACCTAGAAAAGACTGAGAAAATTCTGAGAGAATTCTGTATTTGTTGTAGTCCATAAAATAACAGATTATAAATAAAAGCAAGGACTAACAAAATCGTGATGTTAAAAATGCCAGCTGCTTCATTTCTTACAATACACTACTGAAATACAGCAACTTCCAAATTAAGCGTAGCAGACCCTCAACTATCAGGATTTTGTCTACAGAGTCCATTTTCCAGACGCATTGTTTGCACTCTTACCTAACCTCTCCTAAAAATACACTATGGAGTGACAGATAATACCAACTGATTGCAACTTGTCTTAAAACAAAACAAAACTAAAACCCACAAGGAAGACATCCGCATGAGCTCCTACGAGTTAGCCCTTCATAGAAACTATGGTGGGCAGAGCTGTATCATTTCATCCAATAAAGAACTGGCAAACTGGCTCACCTTTGAAAACAGAGCAAGGAACCACCACTATCGCTATGGCACAGATAAAGTCTTCAAAACTACTTTTGCCTTCTTACTGGTTGACGATTTTTTTCCCTCATTGACCACATTTTTTACAACCCGGATCTCTTTGCTTTGCACAGAGGACATCCTTTAGTATTAGTTAATCAGTTACAACCTTTCCGTGTGCTGAAAAGCATCTGTGGGAGTTTGCCTGCAGGAGTCCAGAGGCTGCTTGTGCAATAAGGATTCCATATGGAAGACTACACAGGCATTTCAGCTTTTAGAGGAGTATTTTTTCAGGAGCATGGTGAGCAGGAGCTATTTTGGAAAAAAGGGGAACTAAACAAGATATGTAGTTTTTAGTAATATGCTCATTTCTCAAATATTTTTCAGCACCCAGTATTTCTAAGTGAAGTCAAAAGCACTTGTAACATTCACAGTTTCCTAAGATGCATAAAAATTAACCTGATCACATCGGTCTTGGACTTCCTCCGTTTTTGTTCTCTTTCAGGGGTACTATGCCAAGTGAAGACCAGTCTCCAGTCAAATCCGCCGATCTGTGGCTCACCAGCATTTCCCAAGTACTCAAATGTATTCCAGTCAATAACATCAATAACTGGGCAGACGACAGCTGACTCTTCTTCCGCAATCCTAATATGATTTTAAAAGAAAAGGGTGACTTCCATTAGAAACGTCTCTCAAAAACTAGAACTGTCAAGAACAAAGAATGCTTACAAATGCCAAATGCAAAGTTTTGCTCCTCTTCAACTCATGCTGCAATTCAAGGAAAGGATAGCTACAAGAATAACCACCGATTTCTTGCTGAGGATGCATCAGGAGGATGCGTCAGGATGGACTCAGCTGTAGGCACCTGGCAAGCATCAGTCTTCCTGGACAGTGGAAGTGAGGTATGCCAGATGGCTTGAGATAACACATTCAGCATCTGGCTTGGCTGCCATACCCAGCACTGCATTCTCAACAAAAACATCTATTTTGTTTTGCACAGGTAGCTGAGTTCAAGATATTTAGAAAGCAGCATGACTATCGTTCTGCAAGGATGAATAAGGTAGCTAGGCTCTTGGCTCATGGTTGTTCTTGTAACTGTGATCATCTGTGAAAAGTTATCCCGAGCACTACAACAGTAACTCAAAAAGAAGCCATGAGCTTAAACAGAAAAAAACCATGCGACACAGGAATTAGATCTCCCACAGTGAAACATACATGAAGGAGGCCTCCAGAAACACTGACAACATAGGACATAAAAAGGAGAAACAAGATAGTACTGCAGAATGACACACCTATCAGCAAGGCTGATGTAAAGATAGTTAAGGTCTTTATCATACTAAGAATACATCAGAGCTGACGACATTTCTTGCAGGTCTACTTCTGCAAGGAGATAAACTCCTTCCTCCCATTTCTCAGTACCATACAGGGTTTTCTGGATTCCTTTCCAAAAGCATTTGCCCTTACAAAAGACTGTGGGATCCTTTGCCTTCACCTCAACTTCTGGAAAGGCCTCTCAGTACCAGGAGAGATCAAATTCAAGCACAGAAGCTCAAGCTAAGGCTTTTCTCCTAAATCACTCTTTAGCAATCTTCTCTACACTAGTCTTAGACATCTCCTATTAGTTCAGTGAAAAACTGACTTGTTTGACTAAGATACTGGTACTTGTTTTAGCCCTGCATCTTCTGATTTGGGTATTCCAGAGGAGAAGAAAAACTGAACATGTTATATTGCCAGACAAGGAAGAGACCTAATGTATCTGTCATTCGAGGGGAGCCAGTTCCTCATGGGATTATTAAGCTTAAAACCCGCAGGCTGGCCAAGGGCCTCTGACTCCGAAATTAGAGCAGCTTGTGGTGGTTAAATGCAGCAGAGAACAGAAGCAGTTCCAAAGAAGTATTGTCTGAGCTGAGAAAGACTGCCTTAAATATGAAATGCTCCCTCGTTGCCAGAGGGAAGATGTGACACAGCTGCTTTTTTCTTTATGATCTCCCATTGAAGTTCTGTTTGGTAGAGTGCACAAAAGGGCTTATACAAATATTGCTATCTCCTGTCTCACTTGCATAAAGCTTATGTACAAAGCAATGAGAATGATACGTACACAGAGGAAAAAAATTCCCAATAAAATGTAAAAATGCTTTGTTGCTCCTGTAAAGGAAAAGAAGTAAAAATTAGGTATCTGGCACGTGATTTCAGTTATGAAAGGAATCAGGTAAGTGAAAAGCCATCACCTGTTCTGTAAGTTAAGAATTAACTAGATGGTACAATGCACAGGCAGCTTACAAATACAACTATGTTTGCACTGCAAAATGCTCACACTGTTGTATTGCTTCCATACATTTGAGTCGAGATATGCCATGCAAACATCCCCTTAGAGATGTACGTCTGCATCTGCAGCAAGAAGGGCAAAAATTCCAAGACGCATCCAGGG
The DNA here is from genome assembly GCF_000699105.1 of Pygoscelis adeliae. Classification (NCBI taxonomy): domain Eukaryota; kingdom Metazoa; phylum Chordata; class Aves; order Sphenisciformes; family Spheniscidae; genus Pygoscelis; species Pygoscelis adeliae. The sequence goes on along the minus strand of NW_008824234.1, from coordinate 2,026,439 downwards.
CTAACTTTTTACAGAAGGTGATTTATTAGCCAAATCATTATTATCCAACTCCTTCCTCAAGATTGCCATCTAGTGGTTTGCTAAAGAAGCAAAGAAATTACAGAATCGTCTCCACAGTTATGTACTGTTTCTTCAGAGGACAGTCGTTAAAACCATGCTTATTCTTTGATTTTTACCCCTTTTCCTTTCTTCACGCTATCTAGACTGTTCATAGTTTACCCACAGTTATCTGGAATATACTCGGTATGAAATTTAGAAACAAGTTAAATATGACAATTTTAAGGAAAAAAAAAAAATTAAAATATTATTCCAGATACAATTTCAAATGAACATGGGGAGTTCGAGAACACAAGTTCCACTAGGCATCAGGAAGACTCGCACTCCTCAAGACAGTGTGTGCTTTTGGAAATCTCCCTCCAGTTGGAGGGGGGTGGATTAGCTCAGGGCTGGGAAGACAGAGTTTATTGACTTGTCTTCCAATCTGCTTATGTGTACGTTGCCCTGCAACAGGGGATGTCTCAGGGCACGCATCTTTCCAGACCTTCTCATCCACCACCCAGGTTGATAGAAGTAGCCACCTTTCCCAAGGCAGTTTCAAAGCTGGGGGAGGATTCCTCTTCCTGAAAACAAAACTTTCCCTTCTCTGAAGAAAAAGAGCAGCCTGGTCCTCGGCAGAAAACAAAAATCCACCTCCTGATCTTCCACACTTCCATTCGCTACCCCACCACCAGGAAACAAACACTCACAGTGCCTCAGGGACCAGACTTCGGTAACCTTTGGTAAACGTCTACCAAGAGCCATTTTTCCACCGCAGAAGTGTGCCAAACCCTCTCTTCCCCATCTGCAGCGGGACAGAAAACCAGCCCAGAGCATAACCTCACCTTGCCAGCAGCGGCTCCAGCCAGCCCTCGTGGCATTCGCAGTGGCAGTCCAGGAACGTCAGGATGTCTCCTTTTGCCACAGACGCCCCCAGCAGCCGGGCTCGAACCAGCCCCTCTCGCTTATTTGCACGGATAAGACGCACCTTGCGTAAGCCAGCCATGTAATTTTCCAAAGCCTCCTTTAAATGTTCTGTAACAAACAAAAAAAAAAAGAAAGAAAGAATATAGTTCTGGAACGACTGGTTTACATCATGCTACAGAAAGCTCTTTTTTCAGTAGCATATTACTTATAGCGGTGCCTGAAAGATGCCGGCATTCTGAACACTGATTCTGCTATACTGTCCATGTTAGGAAAGGACAAGGAAAAAGCACAGAACTTGGATGGACACAAATCACAGTTACTTTCAAGAAATTGAATGCTTCATATTTGCCTCTGTAATTCAGTTCCAAATTGTTAAGTGCTTCTCAAATGTTATATAAAACTTTTTCCATGTAAAAGTTTTATTCTTAAACACAACTCGTGTGGTGGAAAATTCAAGCATTGTCTTTGTGTCCCATAAATCAAACGAAAACAGATAAACAGGTAGCTCTCACTATACTAGACACCAGGGCAACCTTGGAGCAATCGAAACTTGCTCAAATTAGGAAACCTGAAATGCTCTGACCAGACTGTATGTTATCTATATATGCAAGCACTCCTGTTACAACACAGCAAACGTGCTTCCCCATTCTAAACTAAATTTGGTCCAGAAGTCAAATTTTTCACTGGCACGCTACAAGAAAAATTATTTTCCAATTAGATGCCTATGTTGTACAATTTTATGGTATGTTACTCAAACAGCATATCTTTTTCTCCTATGGACTGGCTGACAAAAAAACCCATCAACAATCAACATTATTTAGAGTTATTCTTCCTACCTTTGTCACTGTAATCATCTACAAGGATAATTTCTTCCAAAAGTATATCTGGAGATGTCTCAAGAACACTATGAACAGTTCGCAGAAGTGTTGACCAAGCCTCATTATAAAAAGCTATCACAACGGAGGTTTTTGGCAGGCTATAATAATCATACTTCTTCTCTCTGCATCTGTAAGGGAGGGGATTACATTTACTACAAGTGCAAAAGCATTTGTTAATTTCCATAAAACTACTCTCAAATGAAGATTTTGTATGCTATTTTCTAACTGTAAGCAAGGGCAAGAACATATAAAAGATCTTAAAAGAACTGCACGTACACGAAGAGTCATGCAAACACTTTCAGGAAGCTGGTCTTCCAGAAGTCCCATTTCCGCAGCACCATTATGACTAAAATTCTGTAACCCTCCAAAATGTCTAAAAGGAAAAATAATAGGAGGTATTCTGGGCTGGTGTATGTGCAATAGCCATCTTCGCACAATATTACCTCAAGTGGAAGAACAAGCAATGGCCAAAACATGCCTCAGATTACAGGGAAGAAAAAAAAAAATATATATATATATAAAACCTAAGTGTGGTAAAAACAGTAGCATAAATTACTGATAACTTGTGCTTTGGAAAATAAAACAAGTGCTAGACAGTAAAAACATAACTGTGAAGGAAGAGCAACATATAAAGAGAAAACAAAACAGCAACAGAACTGAGACGTATGTACACTGAAGCAGAATTTGGGAAGACCACAGAACTGCCAAGATATAATAGTGAAATCCGCAAAAAACACAGACATAGAAATGCATGGTTTTGGCTCTATGGGGAGCCAGGAAGCTTGCAACCCTTTGGATTTTGCTCCAGAATGTATTTCCTATAAATATACATATGAACTTCCCTAAATGAACATAAGGATGCCAAGAAACTTACAGCTGAGCCAAATGTGTAAATTGTTAAAGATTCCCCTGGTCTGAAAGAATTTTAAAGTAATAATGGTATTTATTACCATTTCTCCCCTTTTCTTAAAGCATCCTGTATGAGTTTTGTTAAAAACCAACAGAAATGGTTTAGAGATGTTTGAATTTTCTTATGCCTCCAGCTTACTGCCTGGAGTCACCAGGGCTTGTAAGGGGCAGAAGGACATACTTCAGCTTCTGTAGACCGCTAGGTCACAACAGATACCGAAGCAGGTAGGACATGCCTCCTACCAAAGCAGAACAGCAGCGAGCCCTCCAAAACCCATGCTATGGGGAGCTGAAGAGGGAAACCAGAACTGATCAGTAGAAAATGTGACAGCAAAATCCCTTAGGTCAATTTAGGGGAACCAAAATTCCCCAAAACTCCCAGAAAATGACATTAAAAGAAAACTGCTTACCTATAGCACATTGAGAATATATTTAGTGACTATTTAATGCTGCTGTGTTTGCAATAAAAAAAAAAAAAAAGACTACTTACAGGTTTCTTTAATGATTAGGCAACATCTATCAAGTTCCATGGTACAGAAAGAAAAAAAAAAAAGTCTGAATCTGAATATTCCTAATATTAAAATTCTTACAAGGGAAAAAAAAAGTCTGTAGAGTACTTTTGTAATAAATACCTGAAAGTGAGGAAGCAATGAGGAAAAATGACACTTGGGCAGAGGAGGCACACAGAAGGCTGCTTCTCAAACATGAAAGGAATGCTATGCAACAACACTAATTTTATATGATGCGTATGCATGCATATACACATAGGTAGGTACACATACACACACACTTATACAGTGAAGTACAAAAATGCCCATCCCTCCAGGCTGTAACTTGTCCTGAGGCAAACAGGGGCATTCACACAGAGAACTGCCTCACACCAATGGCTGGTGACAGAAGTGATTTATTTTGCCAAATGTTCATGTATTAAGACATGAAAAAGGAGTGACATTCTAATTAACTTTTTTTTTAAACGCAGAAAAACCTACTGTATGAATCCAATTTTAGAAATACATATTTACTTTAGGCTATTGAAAAACATTTATGCTCAGTGCTGCCAGGAAAAAATTCTTCTTGTGTATCACAGCCACTCGTACCAGGTAATTTCAGTTCATTTCTTGATGGAAATGGGATCTTTACCTACCCATTTTAGAAAACCGAAGGAAAAAAAGAAATAAATAGAAAACCTCCAGGAAAGCTTTCTCTGGCAAATACGTCAGAAAGATTCACAGAATAATAATGTTGTATTCCATTATTTAAAAAAGGAAATCCAAAAGGTCTAAAGAAGCTTATAAGCCTAATTATAGATTAAAGACTTCAATGGATTTGCCTGAAAATCACACGCTGGAGACGGGAAACATAATTTGGCACAGAGCAAGGCAATCCCCAAACTGTTTGTGATTCACTGTGCATTGCTGCCTCCATCGTTGAGCGTACCCTACACTGCGGAAAAAGGACAGCCTCCTACAAGACATACCAGAGTGCACGTTTCTTAGGTTTCTGAAGTCAAGAAAGAGGCCACAACTAAAAAGGGCGTTTTATTTACTAGCTCCGTGGTGGAAGGCAGCAGGCAAGTGCAGAGAAGTGACTCTCCAGGGCGGCAGGGCAGGCTGCTGGCCGGCACGGCCGCGCTGCCCCGAGGGGTGCCCGGTTCCCCCGGAGCCCGCTTCCCCCCAACAGGCCGGCTGGACAAGGCTGACAACCCGCTGAAGAAAGGAACCATCTCTCACCTTGCATGTTGAAATACACAGAGCACGACTGAAAGCTCAGCTTTTTAGTACACTAACTTTATTCTGGGGAAAACTAATCATCACGTATAGACCAACTAAAATTTTGAAACTTTTAAAGAATTAGGGAAAAAAAAAAGTCATTCACCTTCTATGCAGATTTGCACGTTTATCTCAGAAATTATTTCCAAGACTAGAAATTATTTCCTTACTAGATTGCTACAAGATCTCAACTGTTAGCAGTCTCAAATATTGTTGCTAAAATGAAGCACGCTTTTCCTTATCTTTCTGTACTGAAAGACATTTCAAAGAGTTTTGCTAAGTCTTAAAAAATAATCCCCTTGGGGAGATTACAAACCCAAAGCATTTCAACCATGGAAAAATAACAGTGTAAGAAAATCTTAAAAAAACGAATGAATCCCTGAAATGGAAATGCTTAGAAGCGTTGTTGAATAACAATTAAGCGGCATACATATGGACACTAAACATTACCACCTCACAAGATATACAAGCTTCAAAAAAACCACTACAAGTATGAAACCTGACTTAAAGCCTAGTGGTCGCAACTCGGCTTTTCCCTTTCCCAACTTCTGTTTACAACAGAACCACCATAGCAGTGCATCTTCTGTATTCACCTTTGCAAACTTCAGGATGTATTTTTATTCTCTGTGTGTCAGCCGAGTATCCAAGTTCCTACTTCCCAAGTGAATCATTTCACTCCTACTTTGTGTTATTCAGAAAAACAAATGCGTATCAGTTACAATGTGTCACTAAAATGACAGGGAGGATACAAACTGGTGACAACAGTCCCAAAATACGTTTTTGCAGATACTAGGAATGTATACTTACACTGCCTATACCGCAAGCTGCTTTCAGCTTCTGACTAAGGCACTCTTTAGTGCCACCCTCAAATGTGCAACACTCTCCTCTCCCAACATAGAGGATCACGTTAAGACAGGATTAATTGCATCTCACATTAGCCATCTAAAAGATGGGTGCTATCTTTGAGCTAATCGTCTGGATTCTGTATGTCCGTAAAGACAGATCCAGAAGGCGATTCACCTCTGTCGTGGTTTAACCTCAGCCGGCAACTGAGCACCACACAGCCGCTCGCTCACTCCCCCCACCCCAGTGGGATGGGGGAGAGAATCGGGAGAGTAAAAGTGAGAAAACTCATGGGTTGAGATAAGAACAGTTTAATAATTGAAATAAAATAAACTACTAATAGCAACAACAACAACAATAATAAAAGAATATACAAAGCAAGTGATGCACAGTGCAATTGCTCACCACCTGCCGACCGATGCCCAGCCAGTCCCCGAGCAGCGGCCCCCCCAGCCAGCTTCCCCCAGTTTATGTACTGAGCGTGATGTCCCATGGTATGGAATGTCCCTTGGGCCAGTTTGGGTCAGCTGTCCCGGCTGTGCCCCCTCCCAGCTTCTTCTGCACCTCCAGCCTTCTCAGTCGGTAGAGCATGTGGAGCTGAGAAGTCCTTGGCTAGGGTAAGCACTGCTCAGCAACAACTAAAACATCGGTGTGTTATCAATGTTGTTCTCACCCTAAATCCAAAACACAGCACTGTACCAGCTACTGGGAAGGAAACTGACTCTATCCCAGCTGAAACCAGGACAACCTCACCCTCCTTAAGCCATTTATCTAGCACAGACAAACAGACCTTTGTGGGTCCCCACCTCCCCCTTGTCTATAGAGGTTTAACTATAGAGCAGATGCTTAACTTTTCTACGGCTGAAGTTAAACAGCAGGAAACTACCTATAGCCCCTACTATTGGCTGCCTGATACATCACCTTGAACCTAGTTATCATAACTACCAAATGGTTTGTAAAAACCTAACACAGACACGAGGAAATGAGTTGCCTGTAAACCTGACATTTCCAAGCATGGACGATAAATGCAGAAGCACTGTCATCTGAAGTCCAACATATTCTTTCACTACTCTCATGATCTTATTCAACCACAGGAACTTTACTATTTACATAAATAATAATGATATATGTTAAAAAAAAAAAAGAAGTTAAAAATGTGTGCATGTGGAGTGGGTTCATTTTCTTCAGAAAAGTACACATATCTCTAGTCAAGCTGATTTTGGAAAAAGTTACCAGATACCAGGATCAGTCATTGAGGAAAAACTTATTGCCAGCACATGTGAGCAGCTTTTTTAAAGCCAACAAAAGAAAGGCATAAAGTTTTAAACAGGACTCAGATTTCACTGAAAAACACTGATATATAATGGATAACACAATGGAAAGGAGTGACACCTGCTCAGCCTCTGCCCTCCGATGGCTCCTGTTCCGGCAGCCCCCCTAGAAAATGCACGAGCAGAGTCTTTGTGCACAGCAGAGTTGCACCCAGGGAAAATGCAGCCGGCACTGCCCCTAACCACCTGCCGGGGGGTGGGCTGGGACACTGCCCTGCTCCAGCAGCAGCCTGCTTCTGCACCGTCCTTGGTTTCCCTCAGGCACTCTCTGCCACACTGGGTGGATATTCCAAGAATCCTCCTGCTTGATCACGGCGGCTTAAAAGACAGGTATAAAACAAGAAATGCCGAAAGACACAACTTTTGTTTATCAATTTATAATAAAAGAAACATCTACATTTTAAAAATTCTAATTGTATTCAGCCATAAATCTTTACATTCCTAGACAGGAGGAGAGAGAGAATAATGCTGTGCCTGAACAAAAACTTAAAAACAAGTTCACTATGTACCATCTTTCCTGGATGTTTCACTACAGCACCTACTCAAACATCTACCTCTACAAAATGCAAACTGAAACAAAGCATGTAAAGGTGTATCATCATAATCCACATTCCTGTGGGTTTTTGGTTTTACGTTTTTACACTTCATTTGCAATGCACAGTCTAACTGAGACTATACGGCTGACAAGTTTAATAATTTAACCTTGGAATTACTACACTACAAAACCTTCTGTTAGCAAGTTTATAGTTTATTTATTAGAAACTAAGGAGACATCAGTCAGGAAATGCCTAAACAAAATTAAATGGGCTATTTTAGAGAACATTTGTGTCAATTAATGTAATCACTCAATCTATTTCATTGTAAGGAGCTGTTTCCCTCTTAAAGATGCATATCTATACACAGGCAGAGAGAGCATGAATGTGTGCACTCTGGGCATGCTGCCATGAGTTAATTAGGAATGGTTGCTGACACACTTTTATGCAAGACTTTCACCGCAACTGTGACAACAATACGGCAAGAGACAATACATTTTTAATCTCCAAATCTTATTTTCTATATGCCAAGTTTCTCATCTTTTAAGAAAAAATATGAAATGTTCTGTGAGTTTTCAAAGATTTGTTAAGAATACAATTGGCTGCTTTCTAAAGGTACACTTCTCTTTTAGAAATAAGGTACTGGAACATTTTTAATGGAAAAAAGTGTGTGTTGAAAAAATCAAGATGTTAAAATTACTCTCAGCAATCCACAAAAACGAAACTGTTCTAGACTGCTGAAATATTTTTTTGCTTTTGAAGTTTCGTTATGAATGCCTGAAAATACAGAAAGTTCAAGATTCTGTAGCTTCTCTCAGGAAGTTCAAAACAGCACGTGTCACTGCTGTATCTGATTTAACGTGATTTATGTGACTACGGTACATGACATTGCCATATACGCACCATCACAGCATCATCTAGCAAACATTGTCAGGATCCTGCTTCAGGCTGGGTTGCACGTGGCAGGCTAGGAAGCAGGCTTGCTGGCTTTGTTATGGTGGGTGGTGGACATGCCAACTCACACCACCGCCTCCTTTTCTCTTCCTAATTTGAACAGGGTTAGGACATTGAATTAAACAGCAGATGCCCTTTTAGTAAGAGGTGTGCTCAAACGTGGTGTTTTGCAGGCTGTAAGTAAAAACAGATGATCTGGACGAACGGGCATCTCAATCCACTTTCACCTTCTCCACTCCCCACCTCATAAGCCGCAGAGGCGGTAATGTGAACTCAAGGGTCTGCCAGGCATCTTCACCCAAGAGAAAACACCTCCTCCTCCCAAAGCCGCAGCAGAGGACACAGCTGTGCTGGGGTCCTCTTCTCCCCCCTTTTCTGCTTCTCCCTTCCCTCTTGCTCCCAGCAGCAGCTTAGGGTTCATCAGGTCCATCCATGAGCATCCCAAGCTCAGCAGCATGACACAGGTCACATCGCTGGTTTCTGAGCCACCCTGCAGAGTTACCGAGGCCGTGCTACCTACTCCAGGCTCAACGTCAGTTTCAACAGCCGCTCCTCACCCCTCCTTGGGGGACAGCAACCTATGGATAAAACCCAGCATGTGAGCCAAAAGTGATGCAACCCTGTTACATCAAAACCTGGGATATAGAAGTGCGACATTTCCAGTGGAATTAAAGGATAAATCAGATTATTCTTATCTCCTCCAAACACTACCCAACTTTTCATGCTAATTTATTTTCGCACACAAAACTACCTTGAACCAACTGTCAGTTCTGTTTAAAAAAAAAAAAAAAAGTCTTATCTGAGCATGTGTCGTGGTTTAACCTCAGTCGGCAACCAAGTACCACACAGCCGCTCGCTCACTCTCCCCACCCACCCCACCCCACCCCCAGTGGGATCGGGGAGAGAATCAGATGAGTAAAAGTGAGAAAACTCATGGGTTGAGATAAGAACAGTTTAATAATTGAAATAAAATAAAATACTACTAACAATAACAATAATAAAAGAATATACAAAGCAAGTGATGCACAGTGCAATTGCTCACCACCCGCCGACCGATGCCCAGCCAGTCCCCGAGCAGCGGCCCCCCCAGCCAGCTTCCCCCAGTTTATGTACTGAGCATGACGTCACATGGTATGGAATGTCCCTTGGGCCAGTTTGGGTCAGCTGTCCTGGCTGTGCCCCCTCCCAGCTTCTTGTGCACCTCCAGCCTTCTCAGTCGGTAGAGCATGGGGAGCTGGGAAGCCCTTGGCTAGGGTAAGCATTACCTAGCAACAACTAAAACATCGGTGTGTCATCAACACTGTTCTCAACCTAAATCCAAAACACAGCACTGCACCAGCTACTAGGAGGAAAATTAACTCTATCCCTGCCGAAACCAGGACAACATGGAAAATCTGCACCTGATTTTGCACACCTACATACCCCACGTGTGTTTGGATATTACAGAAAAAGGCACTGACATTTACAGAAGGCGTGTCTTGGTCCAATTAGCAAAGCAGATAGCAGCAAGGTGCTGATAACCGCCAGAATGGCGGAATTATTCAGGGCAAGGCTGGAACACGTAAGCAGCACGAGTTAAAGCAATGCTGGCCCACACTTCCTCATCACCCGCTCCCAGCCCAGCAGCCCGGGTAAATGCTCCCTAAATTGTGTCTGCTGAAACAAACCTCGTTAGGAAAAAGTCCCCCAGGATATAGTTCAGTCTACTACACTGTGATATGATCAAGTCTTTGAAAACAGAGGCTAGCTAGACTGTGAAATGGTTTTCCAGATTTGATGTTTTAAAGAACGAATCTCCCAGTGACAATAAGGTCTCGACAAGACAGACTGCCAAACACTGCTTTAAGATTTCAGATGATAAAGGGCTGTGCTGGCTAGTATAAAAACATTGTGAGAAGCAAGGAAGAAAGCTGGGAAGCCTGAAATAGAAGAAAATATTTGCAGAGAAGTTTGAAAAAAGAAAAAGCAAATCTGTTTAAGACAGATTAAAAATACATTAAGAAAAAATTGCCTAGAAAGCCCTCTTATGACTAAATCTATATCCTAAAATCCACAAATTTAAGAAATCCATAGATCCTCCTAATTCCAAATTGTTAGAAAAAAGCAATAGAAGTTCCTACCTAGCCCCGATTCTGGATGTGCAGATGAGAAGGCATTTCTGCATGTGTCCATGGGGAAAACACAATTAATTTTTATTTTATTTTGCTGATTTGAAACAGTGGTTTCATTTTGCTCAAACGGTTACCTGTGTTTGCAATTTTCTTCCAAGGTAGTGAGATACACTTAACATTTGCACAGACGTACAATTTCCTACACCTACATTCAGAAACTTACTTTGATGCGAGTAATTTGATTCAGGAAAAGATATATATATTCTATTTTTCAGGAGAAGAAAAATATTTTGCAAGTAATACAATAACTGAATGAAGTTATTGTAACCATCACTAATAGTAGTGCGTGGATACACTTGGTCCTTACAGACAGTCATGTATAGCAAAAGCACCATCTGAATAAAGAAAAAAAATAATCATAATTTGTGGTTACTGTCACTGATCTGGGAACTTTGTCAGGTTAAAAATGAAACCAACCGAAACCAAGCACTCATCTAGACGTCAGTGGAAGCTGAGGATCTCTACCAGAAGCTGTAAAGAAAAACGGTCAAAAAATAATCACGTGAGCTCTTCTGGAAAACGTCTGCATGTGACTATTAAACAAAAGCATACTGACAAAGAAAACTGACACATTTTTACAGAAGATAGGAAACAAAAATAGTAAAACATCCTAAATATCAAAGCACTTGTGGAAGCATTGCTGTATTCTGTACCGCTACAAAATGCAAGCCTGCTTATTTAAAAAAAAAAAAAAGAAAAAAAGAGAAAAAAAAAGAATGCTGCAGATTTATTGCTCCCCCACTTAACTGTATGAGGGAGGAATGAGACGTCCCAGAGACACACTGCTTTGCAGGTCTAAAGCCTGTTCATAAATGCAAGGAATTCTGCCAACTAACAATAAAGTAATGACTAAAAGGTGTTATGATTAATGTAGTTACCAGTAACCAATTATCGGTTCCAGAAAAGCTCAGAAAACAAACAAAACAAAAAAAACCAACCCCAAACCAACGACCATAGTGTTACAAAACTACTACAGCAAATACACCTGCAAGTGTTTTATACAAAGCATTTGCTCGTAAGTAGGAGAGTGCTGTGTCTTCTGGACTCTGATCAAATGTAAAGGATGGGAATACCTTCGCCAAAGCAAGCCCCGGGCGCAGAGCGCGCTATCAGCTGCGTGCTTAGAGGGAAGGAACGCGCCGGCGTGGTCAAGCTGCTGCAGATAAGCCCTCCAAAGAGTTCGCTTTTACTATACACACTGCAAAAAAAAAAGGTCACTGCAGTTATTTCACCTTCAGATAACAGATGAAAAAGAAGCTCCTGGGTGAAGTCAGGCAGTCGCGGTGTGCTGGGGAGGAAACAGCTGGCTCCTGCCCCACTTCCTGGAAACAGGGTCAGGTTTAAACTCCTGGCAGGAGCAGCGTGCCCATCAAAATCAGGTGCTACGATTTTTGGAGTAGAAGAGGGGCCAAAACCTAGTCTAGAGCATTATTCTGGGAATTTGCTAGCGAGATACTAACAGATGAGCAGCCTGCATAATTTGGTATCTACAACCCAGTAAACAAAACGAACCATGGTAACAAGTGAGATTGTGGGAGAATCACATTCAAATCTAGGAACAGATGGGAAAAGCAGTTTTGAAAGTCGGAAAAATCTTAGCACAAGATTGTTACGCTAAACTCAAAGACAATATCCCAAAAAATAAATAGCATTGTAAGCATAAATGATGGTGACAGAGGAATTTAAGTATTTGTGTATATCTATCTATATACAGATACTTAAATATATATACACAGATAGTTAAATATATATATAAAAAACCATACATATATAAACAAGCTTTCTCTCCAAAACATTGAGAATTATCTAGAATTAAAGAACAAACTTCTAAAACTTTTTTTTTTTTTAATAGCTGCTAATTATCATGCAGACCACATTCAGTATTTTGGGGGCTTTTGTGGATACTCAAAATCATTTGCCAGGTAAGGAAAGACAGGAAAGACTTACAAATCCATTTGCTTGTAAGCACAAGTGAAATGAGGCCCAAGGGCTTATTCAGGCTTCTACCACGAAAGAGACAACATAAAATGCTGAGTCGGCACAAAAGTGCCTATCCCTGCCTTGTTCCTTTTGTAACAAGAGTCAGCCAAAAGAAGGCTGGTGTGATTTTACAGAAACCGTCCCTGAAATAAATGTGCAATGCACCCCTACTGTGAGAAATATAGAAAGAAAAAAAAGAAAGTAGAATATCTAAAATCAGGAACAATGCTTGAGAATAGTCCTTAATCTGAAAGAACCCAAGCAGAAAAAACTGGAAATTCATTTCTTACACATTGCAATAAACTGTAAAAGGCTGTCTAAAAGACCCTATCAGTTGTCTGCCTAATCCTGCAGTCCTGTAAAATGAGCACGCCATGAGGAGCCCGGCAAGACAGGATGCGGCCATGCTGTTGTGCAGAGGGAAGGCAGAGCAGCAGTGGCCAAAACGCACAGCCCAGATCTCGTTCTGCTGCACTTAGAGGGCATCAGCCCCAACAGGGCCCTCAGTAAGTCAATGTCTGATGGAGGATGCCTGCTTGTTTCAAACCTGCTATAATTGTTGCTTCCCGTATGTGTATAAACTCAAGAAATAAAGGATAGACATTGGGAAGACAACCTGGGCCATCTAGACAACATCATGATTAGGGGAAAAAAAAATTTCACTGTGGCAGTGAAGCAGCCTTGAAAGAGGTGCCCAGAGAGGCTGTTGAATCTCCATCCTTGGAGACTTTCAAAATTTGACAGGACAAGGATGGTCTTCAGCAACACGCTCTAATGCTGAAGTTGCCCAGCTTCGAGCAGGAGGTTGGAGTAGAAGCCCCAGAGGCTCCTTCCAACCTCTGTCATTCTCTGACCCTATGGCATAGTTCACTTCTAGTCTCGTACAAACTGTATCACCATTTAGTAATTTCCTTACATTCTTATGCATAGTATTTTATCAAAAGAACATTTTTTATAGTTTTTTTATATAGTTATGTTTATTTAATTTGTTTATATGTATGTTTAAATATATATATTTATGTATACATAAAGGTACATATATATACACATACATATATACAAACACACAATTCTAGCCACTAATAAAACCAAAGAGTTTCTGCGTGATGAAACACAGTATTATCAGTTGATGACCCCAAGCACAGACAGTTAAAGGAAGCAGGAACCGTCTAAAGGAAACGATAGAAGTTGTCAAGTTCTCCAGGTCTGTGTTTCAGTAGAAACAGGATCAGTGCTCAGAAAAACATGTTACAGCAGTCTGTGAGAACAAGAAGGAATAAAGGTATTCTGAATATTTACATTGGCAGGAATGTATTAGTAGGAGAAACACATCAAGTTGAAGAAACTTCACTATAAAGTAAACAACATTTGTATACGATTGATTCATAGTCCAATATCAAACAATACATTATTCTGGGGGAATAATCTCAGTCAAACTATTCTTCTTCTCTTCCTGCGCAGTATTACCAGACACAGGTATTAGCAAATAACTACCGCCACATTTCTGGTCTGATAGCCCGTCCAGGATGTAGCAGTGGGAAAAGTTTTTTGTCAACAGTTTCTGATAAAGCAACACCTTGTATACAGAATTTTGCAGACCAGGTTTAAAGGCTTACTGGCTCAGATATTCTCAATCTTATTAGCAAAATTCTACTTTTCACTAGATTCACGTTTGTGGCTTTCACAATTCACACCCAGAGAGCGGGTTCACTGATGAATGTCGGAGCACATTAAGGTTAAAAGGAGCAGTGGGGCATGCAGGTGGTGGGGGTGTTGCCTATCTTTATTTCCCCTTCTTTCCTCCTCACATTTTCCTGGTATCTAAAATTTCCAGACTTACCTCCACACACGTAAGAACATACTGAAACGGACCAAAAGCCCATAGCCCAGAATAATGGCTCCAAGCATAATATCTGTTAATATCTCATGAATACTTGATGTCAATTTTCTAGTAGATAGAATTCCCTATACTTTACAGTAAATGGATTTTTGGAACAAGGAGGTGGCAGAATTTGTTACCCACTTCATGCATTGACCTAGTATTGCAGTGGCTCAGCAAGAGGCACCCCCTCAGTAGCCTGTCTGTCTTTCAGGCTGAAGAGATGTAAATTAATTAGTCACTTCTGTATGGAAGCCATGCCGTAAGTTGAACGGCACTGGGTCCAGCACAGATTTCTGTGGAACCTTGCCAGTGACCCTCCACTGTCAAAAAAAAAACCAAACCCCACAAACAAAAAACAAGTGCTTCCCAGCTTTTATCCAGTTCTTTATAAATGCAAGGAATTTCTACCATATTTCACAGCTGTTTAAGAAACTCATCAAAAACTTCTGGAAATAACAACACACTTCCTTATCCATATAATTATGACCTTCAAAGAACTCCAACAGGTTTGTGAGACACGTCATCCTTGACAAAGGCCAAGCTGACTCTTTCTCAATAGATCACACCTACCTATCTGCTACTAATTCTTTTCCTTACCACAGTTTGTAAATAATATGCCTGGGAAGAGATCCAAGGCTTGCCAGCACAGTTCTCTGGTTCTCCTCTGGGACTCCACTAAAAAAAAAAATGGTGTATTTGTCACCTTCTGGTCTTCAGGTACCAAAATTGTTTCATTGATCACATCTAAAAATTTAGCCTTTGCATCATTTTTGTGGACAGCTGAAGTCTACCATTATTAGTTCTTTCCTACCATTGTAGCCTCACCCAAATGTTCATTAAAGATCATGAACGGTCAAGCATTACCAACCTTAAAATAAAGAAACTAAATAATATTTTTCCTAGACTTGTATTTTCAATCTGTATAGACTCTAATCTTACACTGAAGTGCAATGAATTTTCTATCGCTACAGGCTTGTGGATTCCTTTTTCAAGACTTTGTTTTTTTTTTTTAAACTTAGATCTCTTACGTGGTCCTCCTTCTTAAGAGACTAAGTTAACTTCATTGCAAAATTGTCTTTGGAGAAGTTTTGTTGGGTTTTTTTTGTTGGTTTTTTTTTGGTTTTTTTACATTTGCTGTGCGAGTTGGATAGATGTTCTGTGATATTTCTGCCATAATTTAGATTTAACTGTGTGAAAAAGCATGAAGCACCTGCCAGCAGATACTACAACAGCACAATACAGTTGTATTGTATTGTACAGTCCCAGCCTCAGAAGGCAATTATCTCTGAGATTAAGTCACTGATGCCTTGCAATCCTTTTGGTTTGGATAAATTTCGTCATTTCAACATCCAAATATTCAAAGGAAAAAGGATGTACCATTGTAGCAAAATCCATCTGCCCACTTATATTATCTTCAAGAATCACCCCCCATCTATAACTTCCCCTGCTCAACAACTGTGATCTTCCATTTCCTCCAACATCCTGTCTGAAAGAAATGGCAGGAATCCAAAATAATTCATTGAAATGATTTAAATTCTTCCCATAGAAATGCAACTCAAACGGTCCTACAGACCATAGGCTAAGGAGAGAATAAAGGATAACTAAGAAAAACAAGCCTACTGTCACGCTTAAATTTACGATAAAAAGATCTTGCACTTGCATTGCAATTTTTTTTCAGAGCTATCGTAGGATTCACGTTTTAGATTCAGCACTTATAACTAGAGTTGGGTGAACTACCGGATAGGACGCACTGATGTGAAGCAAACGCATGGTAGAGACGCAGCCCTGCTTTTTCCACAGCTCTTTGCTACCACACCACACAGACCTGTTGCAACGAAATAAACTGGCTGAAGCCAAGCTCAGGTGAAACCGAGGAGAGGACTCTGCAGCCATGGCTCTGTCCTGACCCCTTTGGCTGAAGGCACGTACCTGTAACTACTCAACCCATTCCTCTCACCAGCTGGCTGCTCGCTCACAGGACAGCCGTGCTGAGGTGAACCACTCGGCTAAACTGAGTATTTGTGTTAGGCCGGAACTGATCACACAGTCGGACCCGCTGCGCAGCACTGACTTCACAGCTGTGCTGAACTGGCGCCTGTGAACTAGAATCACCTCATCAAACAGTATCTAATCCTTAGTTTACAATTGCTTATGCCATCATCTGGCATTAGTGTCATAATTGTAAGTGCAATTTGTACATGTAAATTGTCCCAGCAACTAATTATCCAGGAACAAGCGAAGTCCCAGTTTAGAAGAACGTTATACATCTCGGTGAGCATTTCTACATCGCTCCCGGTAAATCTGATGATAAAACAGTCTGCTTTATGCTGTGTGGCATAAGACATTTGAATACAACGCAAAGCTGAAGTCTGGGAAGCACAACATTTGTAGAGCTGGGAGTGACTGGAAAAGTACGCTGCTGCCTTACGGTGACCTATCCAGGGGACAGCAGCAGGAGAAACACGGCAGCACGCCACTGCTTAAGGGCTGAAACCACACCGCTAGGGCTGCCGGAGGAAAACCACCTCTCCCGAGTTGCACACGCACCACCAACACGCTGCTGTTCTGCCTCGCGGAGGAGCGGGAGCCAGGCAAAATCATCGACGGTTTTCACTCTGTGAGCAAACGCTGTGATCTGAAAGCGTTTGGGGGGGGGAAGAAAGTTTTTAAAGCCTCCACGTTTCTGAGTGAGCTGCAGCTGAGACACGCTTGTCCCGCGCCGACTGCTGCCACCAACCACTCCTCTGGTTGGTAGTGCTGGTCTAGAGAGC
>NW_008824234.1:2000279-2008528 GCF_000699105.1 Pygoscelis adeliae | reverse complement strand
GGGGGGGGGGGGGGCCCCGCCCGGGGCGTTGTGGGGTTTCCCTGGGGGGGGGGGGGGGGAGGGAGGAAGGCATGTCCCCTTCGCACACTTGCTGTTAGTTACTCAAGGAAGAGGTGATCTGGTCACCCGGAAGCTTGAGGGACCTTCATGAACACTGGTAGCTGTATGGCAGATACGCAGGGGTACCCCCAGCAAGTGAAAGTTTGGGTGGCACGGCCACAGTAAGCTGCTTTGGCCACTGGAGATCACGGGGACTGCCCCAAGGCTTGACCTCTCTCGACAGAGGTAGCCAGGGCTGCAGGAGGATAGCAAGGGAGGTTATTTGCCACGGAGGGACTAGGAAGAGTTTGGGGCTGAAGGAAACAAGACGGTAGGAAACCAGGCTTCATCCATTCTGCTGCCTCTAGAACAGAAGTAAACAGAACATGGGCCAAGAAGCCATGGGAGTTAATGACAAACTCTTTCACTGAAGAAAGCAGTGTTCTTGGTTGAAAAAAAAAGTCAGCCAATGTGGCCTCATAGAGAGAAATCCAGAAGACAAGTGAAAATCCCAAATTTATTGTCCAGATAATGGGCAGTCCATTTCATGGCTTGATAGGGAAAAAAGCAACTGTGGCATTTAGTAGAAACTTTCTAATTTGCTTCCTACTCAACAACACATCTGTACTGCTTTTTCACTTCACCCCCTAACGGGATGCAGCCCCGTCAGTCTAAACTTGTGATCCTGAGGCCATGAGATTCCATGAGAATTTATGATTTTGTGTTTGAAAAACCTTACCATAAGTGTAACATAACTGATACAGTTTATCTCTCACATTCAGCAGGGAGCTGAAACTCTGGTTTTGAGGTGTCATTTGCTCTGTGCGTTGTACAAAGAGACTGTTTACTGCACTATCCTCTGCTGTTGGAGGCCTGTCAAGGTCAACCCAGCAGAAGACTCCGGTCATCCCCGGCGAGGGACTTCAGCCTGGTAAGCGGTGTCGGGCGGTGCTCACCAGCATTGCTGAGGAGTAGCTGAAAACACGTCTGACACTGAGGAAGGGGAAAAACCTCGTCACTACCAGACAGGGTCACAGCATACAGCTATGAGCTGTTTCTGATTTTACATGATAATAAATACTGTATGTGACAACAAACACAGAGGCTGTCAACTTACTGTGGAGGCCTTGCTCTGGACAGAAGGGTGCTGAATAATAATGAGTCATCCTGACGCTAGCAAACTAGCATAAATTGGGCAGTTTAGGTGAATTTGCAGATGAGAGTGTGTGTGTGTGTGTGTGTGTGTGTAGATATAATTTCATTATTTCTTATTCAGCTATACAGTTATCCATCACAGATAATTATATATGCATAAAATCTAGTTTCAAAGCATGCATACCAGCTGGAATAACTTTAGCATAATAGTAGTGAAGTGTATGTGTATAAATGTGCATTGTAGACAGCTACTAAATAACAATACGCTGGACATGAGAATATACATTGTATATAAAGGAAGCCATGTCTAGCAAGCTTTGGGTCTGAAGAGTTAGGTGGCACTAGTAATTGCATGCCCGGTGATTGCGTTGTCCCCTTGCTCACCATCCTTCCTGAATAAAGGAAGCCCAACTGGTGTCACTGGTATTGAGTTTATAGCAGGAGTTCCCTAGCTTCTGGCTGGTGGAGGAGTAAACCCTAAAGATACAGCCAGCATTTCTGGAACATGCTGCTGGTTGAGATCTGGTTGCCTGGAACAAATATTCTCGGGTGTTTCTCTTTGCGTAAGGTTGCAAATTAACTCAGAATTGGGTGACACAAATATTAAGCATGAGGAGCCCAACAAGGACTTCCTGGAATGAATCAAAGGAGAAGGAGATCCTCCCGGACCCCCAAAAGAAATTGTTGGGGGAGACTGGGAAGATGTAAAGAGCAAAATGTAGTACTGAGTGTTAATTAAGAACAGCGAGAAAGAAAACAGGAGAGTTCTGCTGCAGGGGTTCTCAAGTATTAGAAGAATAAGTATTTTATTTAAGTATTTTAAGTATTAGAGCAATATGGAAGAAACACAAGAATATGATCACATGACTAAAACAAGTTTTTAGATAAAAAATGGGAAACTGAGAACAGAAGGTGACAGGACTGCAGGAGGCATGCTGCGGTCAGCGGCAGACAGGGTAAGATGAGTCAAGACTGCTGGAGAAGATAACCAGCATAGCTTCCTCTCAGTCAGATTTTAAAAAGGAACAAAGGGCTTGAAGGAAAGGTAGGAGAGCATCGGCTTGCTTCCACAGGAGCAAGAAAGGTTACAGCTGGTGGGAAAGTAAGGGAGGCGGCTCTCAGTAATAATAATGCCCTTAGAGCAAAGTAGCTGGGAAGGTTTCTGTGATCATCATCGCCATGAGGATTGAAATTAATACTAGTAAACGGTAGCTCCCCGGGGATGATGTCCAAGCACATAAATCTGAGGAAATTCAGCAAGGCAGAGGACAATAATGGTGTTAATGCAAAAATCATTAAGAATAAATCAGTGGCATTCACAAATAAGTTTGGACAAGATGTAAAGAATGTGGAGTCAAAGACACTTTTTCTTAAACCTTTTTAAAAGTTTGTGGGGTTTAATTAAGATGGGAAGACTGAAATTTCTGAGCTGAAATACTTAAAGTGTAAAGACTTCTGCTCTGAATGTAAAAATGAGCCCCAGAGCAAAAAAATCTATAATTAATAAGGCAAATGAGTTTCCTGCTATCCGTAAAGCTTGTAGCAATGTTTTCATGGAAAAGTTCATTTTAAGCAATTCTATTGGGTTTTTTTCAGGTTTAATAACAATGGAAGTTAAAACAATTGGTTTTGAGATTTTTTTTTAAGATTAGTAAGAATGTTTAGTGAGCTATAAATTCAGTTGCTCCAGGAGTTTCAGTCAGAAACAAGTAGAGTAACCGGACAAGTCATATAAAACCTGTAATTACTTATCTAGGAAGATCTATTATGCCCTCAGTTGTCAAAATTAAAACAGAAGATCAGTGGAATAATTAATACATTTGAAGAGGTATTTTAAAAAAAGTGAAATCATATTTTTTCACCAAAAAAAAGAAGAAACAAAATATTAACTAAACCTTTCAAAAAGCACTAAGAGAAGAAGAATAAACACAACAATATGTAATTGTCCATAAGAACTTACATTACAGCAAATGTAATAGCTGAAATTAAGAGTGTATCTGTTGCTCACTGGAATATCCATCTGAATTGCGGACAGTATTTTGTTTACCTAAAATACATGAGCTTATTGAAGAAACTGGTCTACAGACAAGGAAAACTTAAAGCGGTAAGTTAAGATTAACTATTTTACATATCTATTATAATAAAAAGTTATTCTTATTTTATAGTGATGACATACACATTGCCAAAAAAAATAGAGGTATTAAATTTTGCAAAGGCTTTAAAATTTTCCTCATCCAAATTTTTCTTTTTCTTTTTTTTTGTTAGATCTGTACTTTCAGTCAAAATGAAGCACAATTATAAAATGGAAAATGGGGTGTGGAAAAGTATCAGCTGATAGAGACTGCATTTTGAATAAACTTGGAGTTCAAACAGCTTCCTAAATTCATACTTTCATCGGAAAAGGAAGTATCAAATAATGTGTTTCAAAATAATGTTCCTCGTTTTAGTAACAGCCAGCGCTTAGGTATTCTAAAAAAAAGAAAAAAAACCTTATCAGAGAAGCATGGTGTACAAATACATTGCAGATAGATGGGAAATTTGTTCAAGGAGAAGAAGATTCAGCCAAGTTATAAAACATACCCACTGGAGATAGCGTTCAACCTATGGGTCATTGTTCACCGTTGCTTTAACTCAGCGTAAAATAGCATCGCGCTGCAAAGAAACAGCCCCCCTCAGCTCCCACCTTGGCTGCTCTTTCTCTCCTTTGTCAGCACATGTGCACCTGTATTTTTAAAATATAATTATTCATCCCATTGTTCAACCAGTCCCAAGAATTTTTTTTTTTATTAATATGTTTTTGTTGAAAGTGCTGTTATTCGACGCGGTTGCAAAGCGCAGGCAAAACATGAAATGGGCTGAGCCGCCGCTTTCCCAGCCACAGGTCTGTGCCGAAGGGTGGGTGTTGAGGTCCTCGATGCTGCAGCGGGGACCCTGTTTTACAGGATAGGCTTTGGGTCAAGAGTGAAGCCGGGTGCATAGTACAGAGGCAGAGCATATCAGGAATTTAGATGAGAGGAAGAACAGCGGGTACAGAGTCCTAAAAATAAAATAGATTAAAAACACAGACTTGATGAGTGAGATAGAAACTGTCAGCTATTTCAGGGATCTTCTATCAGACTGATGAACGCTGTGTAATTCTCATACTGACACGCCAATAAAAACAGGCAGCATTCAGCGGATGCTACTTGGGCAAGACCTAACCTGTACCGGTTTGCAGATCTCTGTAGTACATGTATGTGCATATGTGAATATATATGTCTACATATACATATACATATACACATACACACACATTCAAAATATCTTGTTCAAAAGGTCATATGCAAGCCAGGATAGCTTAAAGGTAGTAAGGATGTGCACGCCAAAGGCATCAATTGGTGTATTTGCTTGCCATAGGTATGTATTGTTGATATATAAATGTTCTCTGTAGCTAAGCTAGCTAGCAAGCATGAACTGCAGGCAGTAGAAGAGATATTGTTCATAAAGGAAGCCATGGCTAGCAAGCTTAGCTGTCAAAAACCATTGGAACAAAACTGCAGTTCTGTGCACGGAATATGGTATGACGTGACGTGTTACTGAAGGGACTGTTCTGTTATAGTGGAAACCTGACTGATTTTTCATACGTTCTTGTGCAGACACAGTGAGTTGAAATACTGAGCTGCAAATAATTTTTGAAAGTTTGATCAAAATATGGCATATTCAGAAACATATAAATAAAGTAGTTTCACCACAAAGTTATAGCAGCTGGCTATAGTAGGCAAAGCAGAGATCTGCTGTATACGCCATGGTTAAAATTCTGAACCAAGAACTCAAGAGGATATTACGTGGTGGAATTAATCTTAGTCATCCTGTACTGTAGGCACTTACCACCACTTTTTCTTAGTCATTTTTCAAGGTTATTTCTTTTTCTATGCCTGAAAGGACCAAAGTCCACATATGAGCCTAATGATACTGGAGAAACATCTGCTTTTCTCTGATGGTATGCCTAATATATGTGTCTATGTTTTTCTTTAAGACAGAGATAGAGTCTTCACACAAAACACATGCTAAAACTTCCGTTTTTCTTTTTCTCAGAAGTATGACTTCTTTGTGACTCACATCAGTAAGGTTTTACAGTAGAAAATAAGCCTTTTAGTCCTTGAATTGCCATGAAAATAATGCCATCATATTTGGGGATTTGAGATGCCATCATCCCCAGACTTTCATGATGAAGATTATGACTGGGTCAGCTATCTCTAGTTTTTTGGATTTCTTTGGAGCAGATTGCTTAACTACTTGCATTTTTCCCTTTCTGAGATGCTTTTGATTATGATGGTCATTTTATAGTCTTCCATATTATGTGATTCTGAATTATATACGAGGCAGAAATTTGCTCGTGTGTCATAGTATGTCCAAATGTATTACATCCTATTACTACTGGAAAAGCAACAGATTTTTTTGTCATGTTACCTGGCCAATTTGTAGTTCTACATCACTGCACATGTGCTATATTATACTTGCTTTACTAGCTCCACAGGTACATTACATGCCCTAATGGCTTCCTAGGCTTTGTTTTGAAAACGATGAGTTCTGTCTCTTGCAGAACGATGGCTCTAAGTTTATCTCCTTTACGTCACCTTGTATTATGAGTAGCTTTAATAAAGCTTACATTGGCCCGTTTATCTCCCTGCTGGTGTTTTGGTATCATTTGCAGTGTTAAAAAAGTTTCTGTTAGAAAAGTTTCACAAATGTTGGCCTCACGTGTTTGCCTTATCTGTTCTGCTTTTTTTGGTGTGCCTGTTCTGTTCCTTGCACTTTTCTCGTCTCCTTTAGTCTAAAGACATTTTTTAATTCATCAGTTTTTTCTGTCACTTTAAATGATTTTAACCTCAGAGCAATCCCACACTGACCTATACAAATTAGTACATTGGTGACGTGAAGGAATTTCTTGTCAAAAGGAACGTATTTTTCACTGACTGGACAAACCAGATGCAGTTTGGACAAACCTTCCGAGCCACTAATGCACAATCTGCACTTGCGAATCTTGGTTTTGTTTTCTCCTGTATTCTCTTCTAAGCTAAGCTTTCGCCATCCTCTTACCTAATGAGCAGTTTGAAAGGCTTAGGTTGTTCTTTCATTGGTGAAGAAATCAAGTCCTGTATTTCCCAGAGAGTACTGCATCACCATAAGAACACTCTATAGCACTTTATTCATTTCAGAAGAGATCTGATTATTTTTCTCTTGCCTCATAATATTTTAAGTCTCTACCAGTGACAGAAATCACTGAGTGATCATATCTGTATAAATGCCTAGGATGCTGACTGAAGATAGTAATGGCCATCAGATGACAGCAGCAGAATTCAGCACAAATAATTTCCTTTCTCATTTTGTAAACCCCAGCAAATATTTCCCATTGCTTTCTTATGAGTTTAAGAGTTGCATCTTTTGCTGTTAGGTTCCTAATTACATTCATGATATCGTTGCCTGGAGTTTCAAACCATTAGTAGAATTTGATAGCGTAATCATCAGCTACATAACATAAATTTGTATGACCAACATGTTCAGTAGTTTATCTCAAAGATAAACTGGAGTCATCCTGACTAATTTGACTAAATCCGAGCATGCACTTTGATATGGTATGTATGGCCCAGTTTTCTTCAATCATGAATAATGTATTGCATTAATCACTCTTGCCATTCCCTTCTTCCAAGCTCTGAAATCTTACACAGAGTGAATTGCACCGTCCAGCTTTATTGATAATGGCAAGCTCCTCATACTGTCGTAATGTAAGAATGGTTGTACTGGCTAGACCAAAAATCTACCTAGCCATGCAACTTGCCTCTGATGATGGCCACTATAAGCATCTTTATGCTTAAGGAAATTATTTAACATAAGCACATACGTTACATATTTAAATATTTTACATCTTTTACATGAGTTAACACATGGTATCTGTAATGGAGGAAGCATCACTGAATATTTTACCCTGTCTAGGAGTTTGTCCTATTCCTTCTGTAATGATAAATTTGCAAAGGTGTAAGTAATTTTTTTTTTTCTTTGCTGTGAATGGTACTTTCCCAGAGGGCTGGTTTAAGAGTAAACACAGCCAGGACTCTTGTTTGCTGGAGTCTTTCTCCAAGTGTAACTTGTTTGGCCCTTTGCCATGATGGTCTGGCAATCTGGATTTGCAAGTGGATCAGAGGCAGAAAGCCGTATAACTTGGAAGATATGGATGCCAGTGTCTAAAACCAGGGGATGGCTTCATTTTAGTGGCATTTGGTGGTTTCACTACAGTCCCCATAACCTCTCCTAGTCCTCTCGTCCCCAAACCCTCCACCACTGTAATAAGTGCCATGTTCTGCCATTGAAGTCACTGATTTTAATAGATAACGACATGCCCAAACTTACAGGGACATGACACAATATTCTTAAGTGACTGGTCAACTGCAGTTCAAGAGCTATTTCATCGGTGCTTTATTTTTTCCCCCCACTTCAGTTGCTGTAAATCAATACAACCTGGAAAAGATTTCAGGTTACCTGGGAGGCTGAAGCTAAAGAGAAGATACTTAGAAAAGCCACAAGAAATCAAAATTTTATGCTCAAACTCTTTAAACTGAAAAACTAACTGACCAGTGCTATCAGGGGGCGGGAAATATATGTTTGTTGGGGAATGGCTCGACTGTGAATCCTGTGTCTCAGTGAAGGAAGAGAGCCGCTTGGAGCTGAAGGAAAGGAAGGTGCAAATAAAGGCTGAAGTATCATGTAAGCGCAGCAGGGCTGGCGGAGAGGGACCGCGCCAGGCTGTAGAAGTCACGTTGTGAAGCAAAAAAAAGGGATTGTTGTGTCGGGTGACAGCGGATAAGCCCCATAGTGACGGCTTGCTGCGGTGACCCCGGGCAGAAAAACATGTAATGCAGAGACACTTCTTTGTATGGGAATCAGTAATGGTAGCAGGAACATGGTGTGGAGGACGGCTGCAGCCCAGATGCGAGTGGATGACGGAAAACATCTGGGGAAGGGGGCAGGAGCCGTGGTGACCCAGACGCTGCCTGGGGCCAGGAGGGGTACACCGCCGG
>NW_008824234.1:1988214-1999477 GCF_000699105.1 Pygoscelis adeliae | reverse complement strand
GGGGAGGCGCCATGTTGTAGGCCGCGGTCGCTCGTCGCTGGTGTAGTTAGTTACCCCGGGGGGATCCGAGTGGTCACCTGTTCCCTTCCCCGGGGGTGGGTGAGGAGGGGTTGTCGGGTTTAGATTTGGGTAAGTATGACACTGGGGCGTTAGGTTTTCTCTTCCCATATCAAGGATGTGGTGATTGAAGCTGTGCACGCTATTTCTTGGGTAAAGCCAGTGCAGAATCGCAGTCGGAGGTAACCTGAACATGAAAACGCTGCTCCCCTCTTTCCTTCTGTGGAAATAAGATACGTCCATACCCTTACCTCATTTTCTCTTGGGTTTTTTTGGTATGTGTTTTACCTACCTGTTGAAAAGTCACCTCTGACATAAAACATACAGAAACAAACAGGAATAATTCATTTCACTTGGCTTTTCCATATTTTCCTAAATGACTCGCTGGAGGATATGGAAAATCATTGCTGAGGTTTTTAATGACAAATCTGGATTGCTTTCTGCATCAATGACGCTGTGCTTCGTGTAACCCACTGCTGGGTTGTGGGAGGTTCCCGCGTTGCTAATGCTCATGTTTGTGCTTATCTTTACGTATACAAGTACCCCCTGGGTTTACAGACGTGTTTTGCAAGGTTGGAGGGCAGTGTTTTCCTGTAATAATCGAATGTTTAATTGAGAGAATAAATGTCTTTTGGGTTTGTTTTTTTTTCCTGTTTCATAACAGATTAAAATACTTGGAAGAAAAGAGTCTGTTTCAAAGTCAACTTTTCTCTTTTCAATTAAAGCCCATAGAAAGTTCCCAAAGAATGAGTCACACAGCTGGTTTCCCAGTAAGAACAAGGAAGGCAAGGTTCAACAATTTTGTTATTTTATGAAGGTTAAAAAAAGGAAAAAAGTTGCAGAAACATTCTTAGATTTTTTTTCTCCTTAATGAAAACCGTATGCTTATTCTCTAAAAACAATAAACTCAAATCACTATAGCCCTCTCACTGTTTTAAAGAAATTACTTGATGCCATTTGAAAAGTGCTGCAGATATCACTGAAACCTGTGGAGAAAGCTTAAAGTGGAAGAGTTCTTTTTTCGTTTTAATGGCTAACCAGAAAGGAAACATAGTGTTTGTACAAATGCAGGTTTCGAACTATGTACATGTTTAATTTTCTGGCTGTGGTTAGTCCTGTTGAAACTGGACAGCAGATAGCATATATGCATAAAATTAATCATGTGTACAGTGGTTGCAGGCTTTACTGGGTGATGCAGTGAAGGCTACTGGAGGCTTCCTTCTGCAACCATGTACTTTCTGAAAGGAAACTAGGGTCTCATGTCTGCTGTTAGTGGTTAGTAGCATTCTTCAGGATTTCCTCAACTAATATTTGCTTTGCTGCAGTGTACAAAGGCTGCTTTCAGGATCAGAGCTCGATTGTGTTAAACACTGCACAAGCATATGGTAATGCATGATCTGTGCAATGAGAGCACAAAGTACACATCTTGTCAGTGTATTATGTTCATTAAAATGTGGGATTCCTGAGCTGAGGAACAGTAAAGGGTTTCCATTTTCTCATGGTTAACTAGCTGGTTGGGTGTGTGGCATGCATGATTGTCTTTTGCTTACTACTGACAAAGTACCAGATCCTCTGATAGTCAAGTGGTATCAAAGCTGGGTTACTGGTGAAACTGGTGTCAGCATTCAATACTCTGACCAAGTTCTTTTAGATATTCCACACAAGAAGGGTTTAATGCTTTAATACCAAGTTTCCTTATTGGAAGATATTTGATGTTACACAGGGTTTTGATTTAGCCTAGTGATACAGCAGTCTCCTGAAATCATAACACAAGCCCAACATAGCAACTGCAACACACAGTTGAACCACAAGACAAACAGCACGCCCATTACCAGTCCCTGTATGCTCAACATCACAGTGTTGGGCGTCCCCAGTTGCCGGGAAGGAATATGTGGCTGGAAGCCAGCTCAAGCCCCTTGCTCTCTTCAAAATTTGTTTCTTTGGTTGCCCAGTTTTGGTGCTCTGTGTTGGGCTGAGCTGCGTAGGCACTTCCCCCATGCTGGTCTAGCTGACTCAGAAAGATAATACTTTCTATTGATTGTTTTAGGGAAGGCCATTCACAAAGCCAGTTGCCCCACTCTGCTGATAGAGCTGTTTCTCTAAAACAAATGCCACCCTCTGGTCCCCTTTGTGTTGAGAGAAGTTCAGCTTTCTTTACAACAGCTGTGGCCACTCGCTATGTTCTTTCCTGAGCTTCATGGGCACATGCCTGTCTTCTCTGAACCTTCTTCCATTGTGGGGGTTTGTTCATAGTTCACAACTGGAAAGCAAGGGATGATGCAAATACTAAAGATTGGCTATCCAGTTCATTTTTTTTTTTCCTTTAGCATTGACTCTTTGAAGTTTTTACTCTACTTGTTCAATAGTAATGAGGATACTTAATTAAGATCTCTGCAAACAAACTGGCTTTGGTTCCTGAATGTGATACAGGCCTGGAAATAAGAGGATGAAAGTGACTCTGTGGTTTATGGAAGTTACATGTTGGTGTCATGCAGTTGAAAATGAGGCTAGCACGTTGCTGCTTTGGCGAGAACATCCTAATAAATCAGTGCCTGGTTTATGAGCGTGGTCACTGGTACATGTGGAATGGTTTAGTTTACAGTCCTCAGCTGTTGATTGCTCCCCTCCGGTAAGGTCACCACTGTCACATTCAGTGAGTGTGCATGATCCCACATAGTATATTAGTCAATAGGCCAATTTGGTAGCAAAGTTTTCCGTGTTCAGAGTATGTCGGTTTTCTTTGAGAAGCCTCTGCCATCCAAGGTGTTAATTCTCCTCCTTACCTCTTTCTCTCAAGGTTTGGACATCTAAGCGTGGCTCACATCTTGCTGGAGAATGGTGCTGATCTCAACGCGCAGAATAAGTTAGGAGCCAGTGTCCTCACAATGGCCTCCAGAGGTGGCCATGTCAGCATGGTGAAATTGTTGCTGGAATCTGGAGCTTTTGTAGACAATTACGACCATTTTAGCACGAGTGTACTTAACAGCAGCAGAGACGACCTTCCCGATATCACTCCACTAATGGCAGCTGCTCAGCATGGACATGAGGCAGTGGTACATCTGTTATTAGACTGGGGAGCTGATTGTAATTACACTGTGAAGACTATGGGCTGGAGTCCTTTAATGCTGGCAGCTGTTAGTGGAAAGGTGAGCTTGGCACAGCAGCTTATGGAGAAAGGTGCCAATCCTGATCACCTGAACGTACTACATAAAACGCCTTTTGAAATCTCTGTTGGCTTCAAACACAAAGACATGAAGGACTACCTGGAATCTCTCACAACGATCAGACCCCAGGCAGGTATGGAGCATTAGTTTTTTGTTTCGCTTTCTTGAAGTTTTGATTGCATATTTAAAAGTTGAAGGGGTTATTTTGTATGTACATGATGTTCGTTATAATTTGTAACTAGACTCTTTTGAAAATGTTGGAGTAGGTACATCTACCTCGGGTGAGGCAGGAATGGCCAGAGTCAGCAAGCTTCCGCAGACTTCAACCACGTTAGAGTAATGAGATTCCTGTCCTGCAATAAAAATCAGGTGAAACATTTTAAAATGTTTTAGTGTTTTAAATGTTTTTTGCTTTTAAAACACACGATCCAGGTGCTCATTTAGGAAGACAATTATGAAGGCCTGCTTGAAATGGCACTAAAGAAGGGACATCAAAACCAGAATAGGATATCAAAGAAAGGATATCGCAGACTCAAAGAAAACCTAAAAGATATAAAATCTAGAAAACCTGCCTTGTAAGGAGAGACTGAGGAAGTTCAATCTGTCTTGTTTCATGAAGAGGTGGTTAAGAGGTGTGATTAATAAAGTGTCCACATTAAGGACAGGAAGTCCAATACTGGAGGGCCTTTTTATATGGCAGCCAAAGAAAAAAAGCTGTGAGTTTAAAGTTAGAAGAATTTGAATGGGAAATAAGATGCTGTGTTTTGCGGTGAAGCTTAGACCTGGAGTGACTTAGTAGAGGTGTGCAGTCTCAAACAGTTGCAATCAAGGTTAAATGCCTTTCTAAAACTCATCATCGGATTGCCTTCACTGGGTGTTGCATACAAGGCCTGTGACATGCAGAAAGCCAGATGAAGTTAACCTAAAGGTTTCTTCTAGCACTCTCTGAATATTTGAAACCTCCTCAAAGTCCTTTGATAGTGGACTGTGTATTCTAAGAAAACCAAGTATTAATGTGGATGAATAACAAGTTGGCATGTCCTCTACTTTTCTGTTCCTTGAAGGAGAGGGGAATACTTAATTAACTTCAGGACTTCATAAAATTTATAAACAACCTCCTCCCCTCAAATGTGAATATGCCTCTGTGTGTGTGCACACATAGAGATAGGCTCACATGCTGTGCTTGTGTATGTACAAAACTAGATTAAAATAACATTATTTCAATGCAGATCTCAAGTAAAATGAAGTTAAGAAATGCTGCTTTTATGGTTTTTATTTTTGTCCTGTAATGCATTCATTATGTGCACTGAATGAGGTAAGAGAATTGATAAAGAAGTGTGACAGTGTAATTAAATAACGTGTGGTGGTCATGTAGCTTTAGCCATGAGCGTGGATGGATATAAGAAATCCAGGATTCTTATAGGTAATATCTTGTTCTAGGTGATATCAAGGCTTAGGAAGGTGTGAGCAAACTTAGACTACAACATTCTTCCTTCAGTCTTAACCAGTGTATCCAGTACTGCACACTCAACCAAAAGGACAGAATAGTATATTGCATGTCTTTACCAGTAATTTTCCAAGGTTTTTTTAATTACTAAGCAAATTTTTGTTCTGTTCACAGTTTTTTATATGTAATTTCCTAGGATTTTTATTTTTATTGAAGATAAAGATTAAACCTACTTGCTGCCACCTGTCAGTTTGAAATGGTAATGAATTTAGTTTTTAAAAATTTTTTACTTACTGCGGCTGTCTCTCCCAGATACCTTTCCAAATTAGCTTTTCTTTCTAGCTTGTTCTATAAAATAATATTATGAATGTCTTATGTTAGTTTTGTTAAAGTATTGTGGCTTTGCTTCTTTTTCCTTCTCCAGAAGTTTGTTTATGCTAACAGAAATGCATTAAATCTGTTTCTGAAATCAGGCAGTTTGGTTTGGACATTGTGTTGGACATTTGAACGTCAATAAGTCATTTCAGAGCTTGAGACCTTATTCTGTATGTGCCTGTTCGGGGACACTTTTCAAGGTATTTGTCCTTTATGATGCAGATGTGTGCTGGGAGGTGCTTAAACAAAAGTGTTTGGAAGAGCTTCATCTGGATTTTTCAGCTTTGGAGTACTTGCTATGAAATCTAAGGATGTGGCTAGCCCTAGAAAGAACCTTTTCCGGGTGCTCCCACCCATCCAGCCATGGTGGCAGAAAGCCTGTAGGGTAGGATAGTCCACTCCAAGCTCTCTGCCACTTGTGATACCCAAATAGGCTTATTTAAATCTTATCTAATTATGTCTACATTACACTACCATGTGGACGTGTCCACAATCCCCCAAATTGTTAATTTTTATTTAAATTTGGTGTCATTCCTGCAGGTCAAGCTTCCCTTGTACTTTAAGAAACAAGAACAAAAATCTGACATTTCTTTCTTGTTCAGAGAAGGTGTTAGCTTAGTCAGATGTTGACTCATAGGTTAAGTTGGAGTTAGGGCTCTCATACAGCCACGCTACCAGGCAGAACTGGCTGACTGTAGACGTTTGCTCATGACCAGTCTCTGAGGAATAGACATCAGTTGGTTACAGTACACAGAGAGAATCAGACATCTGTGGGATTGACTCGTGCAGCGCTTTATACCTTGCCCATGCGTTTGCACATACGTTCCATATGTGCAGGCAGAGTTGGCCTGATGAGTCTTGAAAGTGTTCTGTAGTCATACGACTTAAAGTATTGAAGAAGTCTCTGTTTAAGCTAGGAGAGTGGACTTGCATTAAAGCAGGTGAGTGTTCCTGACACCTCTGCTGAGGGGGAGTTTCCATCAGCAGAAGGGTAGTAACTAACTGGGGGTAAAAATGTTAAACTTCCACGCAAATTTCTGCATTGTTTTTTGAGCATGGCTTCACTCTCCTCCTAGCACTGGAGTCTTGTATATCCTGGGAAGAAAAAAGATCCTTTCTCTCATATGGCAGGCAGCAGAAGAGGAACTTGTCTTCTGATCCATTGCCATAGATAGGGCCAATTGCCTTCCAGAAGAAAGCAACTCTCTTCTCAGGGCTGTTTTCAGTAACAAATTCAAAACTACTTGAAATGGCCTGGGTGTTGCCTGTGTTCTGTCCCTGTCCTTGCTTCAGCTTACTTGGACGGCAGACCTTCCTTCTGGCATCTCCTCATGGTCTCCTGCTCCCTGAGGCTGCTTCTTCCACGCTTTTCACGGGCCAAGTATGGAGTCTGGTCCTTTTCTAAACTAGTCTTTTGAAATCTGTTTTCCAATGGTAAGCTCATACACAGTTCCTTCTGTAAGATCAGTTTCTGAACCAGGAGAAAATGTAGGACCCACAGCTCTCTTTCCCAGTCTTAAAATAAGAGTTTCTCATGTTTTTGGGGGCTTTCCAGCAATTACTTTTGTTCAGCATTTTCAAATGACTTCCTTTGGAGTCAAGCTATGAACATCAACCTTTTCTGTATTATCATAAAAACAACAGAATCAGGCTCAGGAAATATCTCAACGTCTCCTTGTTTTCCTTAAAATCTTTTTACCGCATTGGTTCTGTAGTGTCAGTAATGCTTTGGAAGATGGAGAAGGATATATTTTTCTGGCTTGAGTGGAAGGTGCAAAATATGTCACTATTTTTTCCTCATCTTATATAGTGTCAGCAGTTTCGAAGCGCTTTGAAGGCATGTCAAAGGAAAGATCCTTCACTCAAAATATTAAAATTTCTAATAATTACAGTTCTTACTATGGGGATGATGATCTGGGAGCTGAAGAATATCTATTAATGCACAAACAGCAAGCCTGTGTAGTTACATCGTCGCTATTATTTTTGTGACCTTCACAAATTAACCTGGCAATACTGAAGAGGAAATAAAAATGAGACACCTTGTAAAACTCCTTTTGAGTCACCTTTCAAAATAATCCTGTACTATTTGAGTGTTTGCTGTTGTACAGAGGATTACACCAGACCACAGAACCATACTGTGGTTCTTTAATTGATATTTTAGTCTTCCAGGCAGGAAACACAGAAGTTTCCAAATACAATTTCCTGATAGAGAATGGAGTTGAAAGGCAAAAGCCTGTACTGGTGCTTTATTATAGTTTGTAGCTTTAACTCTGCACAGAGAACCATACAGTTGAGTCATTCTTCCCAGAGGGAATAAAAAGGTTATCAGTGCTTTCTTTGTTCTTATTAAATGTATGTCCAAACATATATTTTATAGTACCTTTATGTAAATTTTTTAATAGTTTTTGCTATAAAAATTTTACTAGAAATTTTTGCTTTTTTAATGATTGCTAATAGAATTATTTATATTTCTTCCAGATACAGAAAAGAGGCAACCTGATGTCTTTCATGCTTTGAAATTGGGTAAGTACTGACAGGACTTTTCCACCATGTCTGGTTCTTATAACTTCAGAGCATGTTTGTTTGTTAACATGGGAAACCGAGACATGTTCTGTTTTTACATGCAGCTTTGGTTTTTCCCTTATTTCTCTTTTAATTTTAAAAATGCATTTATTTTTAAAAATGCATGTAGTTTATATTTGTTTTTCTTCACATTCCAATATGAAAAAAATCTTTATGAACTCCTGGTTGTGCCCTTCATGCCAAAATGGTGTGATTTAGTAGTTCCAGTTATTCTAAGACCATGCTACCTTTAATATGGGTTTTTTTTTCCTTCCTGATAAACTTGGAAGTATGAAAACAAAAGTGCTAATTGGTGCAAAAAATACGCTGGCCTCTACTCCATACGAGCATTGTAATTGCTCTTTAAAGTTGCTTCAAGAAAAGAATAAGTGCCTCAGATCTTGCATGTTCTCTCATGTGCAAGAGTGACTTTCATGAGCACACAACTGGTAAAATTGTTCCATGGCAAACAGAAAGAGCCAGTGCCATCCTGTTGATTTAAATTTGATCCAGGCTCTGATGGGTTGCACCCGTGGTGGATGGCAAACTACGTTCTGATTACCTGTTTTCCTGGATCTTCCAGCATAGGAAAAAGAGCTGAAATGATGGGTTTGGCTTGAGGCTTGCTATCTGATGGGTTTGGCATGGGAAACAGGACTATTCACTTTCTGCTGAGGTTCCTGATAATGTTGCAGGTCCAGAAAACTGCACTGTTTACAATCTCTTTGACAGGTTAGAGAGATTCAGTTCTTGAACCGTATCTGATTACTGCTCTTACAGTTGGTATTTTGCTACTTAAATGTGTTTTCAGCTATACGATAGCACATTTAGCCTATTGTCAGCAGTCCTAACTATATAGCCAGTCAGAAAAAAAATAGTAGTAAAGAAAAGTTCCTGATGTATCTATTTAATATTTTCTTTTCAAATATTGGAAGATGTCATTCTTATGTGAGATTAAATCTTATGTCCAGTGAAGTCATGAGAGGTGTCCCATGAGACCTAAGAGGTTTGTTTCTTCTCCAGTCAACCTGCCCTTACTCGGGACTAAGATGCCCCAGACAATGAGGAAACATTGGTAATACAGCCTTGTGCATGCAGTGGACCTAATAAGCCTTACCGGGGCTGTGCTTTCTGTGTCTGTGGCATAGAAAATCTGGTCATAGTGCACTGAAAGCTGGCTCTACCCCTCCTGACTGTGATACGTGCTTACAGAATAAGTGAGCTTTAGGGTTGAACACAACTGCCTCTCATTTCAGCTTTTTTGTCCATGTACCCACTCCTGACTGTGACATAATCATGAAGCCTTTGGTGTGGTTCACTTTCTTGCTTTCAACAGGGAGCTGCAACCTGAAGAGAGCTCCGAGTTAGCAACTTTCATAGATTCTGATGGATTTTTAGATCTTTTTTTATTATTATTATTATTTGTAAATGAGTGATTTTTGTGAAGAAAAATACCATTTTTTCCTCAACATCTGTCCAAATGGATTTCAGCAATGCATCTTTAAATCGACAATTGTCTTCCAAGTTTTATTGTCGCTACATTCCTATTGAAAAGTTAGAGGTGCGTTTTCAATGGTCAAGCCTGGCCTTAGCATTCAGATCTCATCCTGGGTTTGGTACAACAGTTTAACAGTTGCTTTTCAATTGACCATCATAAGTCACAGACTCAGGAGCTTCATGGCTTTTCAAACTGCCAGAACTGGAAATGAGCAGACGTAATAGTAGAGAAGAAAGAGGTGCTAGGTAGCAGTACCGGCAGCTCTCTCTTAAATGTCAACTCTTCACACATAAGCTACCAAAACCTCTTCCTAGGAAGGCCTCAGGTCTGTTAGATTTTAGAGAGTCCAGCTGCCCCCCTGTGACTTTTAGTTTGAGATTGTTGTGGTTTAACCCGGCAGGCAGCTAAACACCACACAGATGTTCGCTCACTTCCCCCCACCCCCAGTGGGATGGGGGAGAGAATCAGGGAACAAAAGAAGTAAAATTCGTGGGTTGAGATAAAGAGAGTTCAATAGGACAGAAAAGGAAGGGAAAATAATAATAATAATAATAATAATAATAATGATGATAATAAAAGAGTATACAAAGTAAGTGATGCACGATGCAATTGCTCACCACCCACTGACCTATGCCCAGCCAGTTCCCGAGCAGCAGTCACCGCCCCCCAGCCAGCTCCCCCCAGTTTATATACTGAGCATGACATCATATGGTATGGAATATCCCTTTGGCCAGTTTGGGTCGGCTGTCCTGGCTGTGCCCCCTCCCAGCTTCTCACTGGCAGGGCATGGGAAGCTGAGAAGTCCTTGACTAGTGTTAGCACTACTTAGCAACAACTAAAACATCGCTGTGTTATCAACATTGTTCTCACCCTAAATCCAAAACACAGCACTGTACCAGCTACTAGGAAGAAAATGAACTCTATCCCAGCCGAAACCAGTACAAGATTTATAAACGTTAGTGCTGAGTTGGAAGGAGCCTTAGGGGGGGAGCCAAATGAATACTGGTCAGCATACTCCTTCTGTTTTTTTCTGAAATACTTGACTGTGGATGGCAGCACTGTTAAAAAACCAACTCACTAGGTTAAGAAGTGTCCAGGCCAGAGTTCAAAGTCAATTCTGGAGTCTCTGTAGGTTCCAGAGTTTCAGATTAACAAAGTCTGTGACGTGGGTCTGTGTTAAAAAAGCTACCTGCTGTCTTTTACTAAATTGGGACATAAAAAAAGCAGTTCTGTGCTTTTGTATTTTCCCCGTTCCAAGAAATTAGCTGAGTGGCGTGGGTGGGTGTTAGTTCCAATGAGTGCATTCAAGTGCCTGCCTGCAGGGGTTGTCTGGGATTCTGACTGGCTTTCCAAGGAAAATGTGTATGCCTGTGATTGAGTTGAAGGCAGCTCGTGTCATGAAGCAGTTTACCATCTGAAGGTTTTTTTAAAGGTGAGAATTTTTCCATTTGCATGGCAGTTGATGATTTGCTGCTTCTTGCCTTTGTTCCTATGGTGTTACATATTTGATCACAGATATCTTTTTTTTCCTCTTAGCTTCCTCCCTGCTTTTGCCTGCCATATGTCATCAAAAAAGTAAGGGAGCTGGGTGAGCTTAAGCTCTCTGCTTAAGATGACCCTGACTGCCTCACACATTTTTAAAAAGTGCTTGTTCCTACCTTTATTAAGATTTAGAAAAAAAACCACAACCTGGTTAAAATATGTTCAGTAGCATATTTTGTACTGCTTTTTGTAATCTAGACAAGAAGTCAGTGTCTACCAGCCTCTTTATGTGGAAACTTGAACTTTAGGTTCACTTTTAAAGAACTAGAAAGATGACAGGAATAATGCATTACTCTTGAGCAAGGAGAAGGGAAGTTTCGCATTGGAGATTTGGTTTGAGTATTGGAGGCAGAATTAAAAAAAAAAAAACAACTTTCTGAATATAAGAAAGTTGAGCACTGGAATAGATACAATTTCACAACCTCCCAAGGAATTAATCAGTAGAAGTTTTTAGAATCAGTGAACCACCTTTGTAAGAGGAACTTACGGGTCAGTGTGACATAGGGTGTTGTTCTGTCTGCTTAAGGCAAGGGATGGCCTCCACCACCTTTCAGAGTGCCTTTGTACCCACTCGCTTTGATTCTATAATTGTTGCTTTCTGTGATTTCAGCCTTTGGA
>NW_008824234.1:1942752-1988181 GCF_000699105.1 Pygoscelis adeliae | reverse complement strand
AGGACAAATCAGTGTTTCTCAGCATCATCAGTTTTCCTTGCACAACATCATCTTATGACAATTTAATAGAAATATTCCCTACTCATGTCTTCATATGTGGGATGCACTGCAGTTTATACAGCCTTTATAGCTTAGTCGTTAATTTCAGAAAATTATTCTTGTAATGGGATTGTACTATAAGTGTACAGGTAGGGAAAATGAGGGAAAACAGTGCTTCCTGCTTATATCACAATTTTATGCAGCCTGGGAAGATGTACTGATCAACTAAAAGACCAAAGATCAGTACAAATATTTAGCTTTAGTGTTGCAGTTGCTCTAGTACTTTATTTTTTCTTTTTTAATTCCATTAAATATAGACCAATGTCAGCAAATCAAAATACATATGAATTCAGTGGCTAAGCAGTTCTCTGTTGCTCATGTAGATTATGTTTTATCGCTGTTTTACAGGAAACTTTCAGCTGGTTAAAGAGATCATTGATGAAGACCCAAGTCAGGTCAATATTACCAATGTTGATGGTGCGTCTCCATTAATGATCGCGGCTGTAACTGGACAGCTGCTCCTTGTTCAGCTCCTTGTTGAGAAAAATGCTGATATTGACAAACAGGATAATGTTCATGGCTGGACAGCACTAATGCAGGCCACATACCACGGGTAAGATATATGCTCTCTTTGGGTCTAGCAGTAAAGAAGTTTCATTCTTCTTACATCCCAATAGAAAAAATCTTCTTGATACTGACTCTGGAAGCAGAGGGGTCTTACAAGAAATTGAGAGACTTGTGGGCTCAGTTTTCCATGACTGTTGGACTGCCCTTTCACTGCACTTTCAGAGCGGACCTGAATGCCATTTGGATTTCAGAATGAGCGGCACATTTGGGAACTTGAATCTTGCTCAGTAAGTGCTGGGAACATAGTGCTGCAGGCAGGCACCGGGAGCTTTGGTGCAGATTTCAACTTCCATCCTTTGATGTTTTTTAGTGTTTTGTAAGATAGTATCACCCCCTGCCAGGGTTGTAGGCCTACAGCAAGTTGTGAAACTTCAAGGCAATCACCCTTCTATGTGCTATGTTTTCCAGTCTTAAAACCATTCTTATGTTCCCCTATTTAGCCTTTAGTTTTCATGGAGTTTTCTGAAATGCACCCGCTGGAGAACTGATTGTCATTTTCTCTAGAGCTACTTTATACAATGCAGGTAGGCACTTAAGAGTCAGACCCCAGAAAATGGCCTGGTACTTCACATGTGATCTCTGTCATATACTTCGTATTGTCTGAATATAGGATATTCGGTTTAGGAAGGCGAACTTTTCTCCATTGTTGTAGACGAGGCCCTCAGCAAGGTGAAGATTCACTTCACTGCCTGGTAACGCTCACGTTAGTTGTACAAATGCAGATATGCTGCTCCAGCTTTTATTTTTAGTCAGCAGATCTCATTGGACTATGAAAGTGCAACAAAGGGGAAAAATAGGAGGTCAAGTTGTCATTGCTTTGTGAAAATTTTCTGAAGTAGTTCCTGGGACCTACATAAGATGAGATTATCTGCTTCCTCACCAATGCAGTACTGATAGTAGTGATAGGCATTTCACAGAAGTGCCTGAAGATCAGTTTTTCTGGTGCGGCCATTTCGCTTATCAGCAGCCAGCCCAGCGCACAGCTGGAGTAGAAGCAACCAGCAGAAAGTGATGTGCAGGGCTGCTGGCATGTCCCCTTGCCGGTACTCAGGCACTCCTCTTGTCTGTGGAGGCACAGAGCGCAGCTGAGTGCTGCGTGTGTTCAGATACTGCCCTTTCAGTTTCCTGGAGGACTGTGTTATGAAAATTCCCTTCCCTGTTATATCAATTGGTCTTTATAGTATGAAATTTTATTAACTTTGTTAATACTTTTAATGTTTGAGGTGGTTGAATTTTACTGGAGACTTTGGTATTGTTCATGCTTAAGTAAAACAAACTAAAGGATGCCAGTGGAAGGACCAGAAGGACATCCCAGCCAAATAATATTTGGCTTCTTAGATTTGGAAACTTAGAGCTGTCCATGAAGGATAAAAGATACCCCTAGTCAACCAACATAACGCCAGCATCATAGCCTCTCTAACAATCTTTGAAGCCCTCCCAGTGTTGTCTGGCATCATAGATAAGTAACGATAGCAAGACTGACTCCAGGGACATCTGGATCAATAAATGAGCAGCAAGAATGCTGCAGAAATACAGTTGCTTTGCAAAGTTTTACTCTGATTAGTAATAGGTAGTGTGGGTGTTAGTGATTAGTCAAATCATGTTGTGCCTGAACACTCGAAGTGTACAAGAACCACATTCGGGGTGTCCCAATGTGGCTGGCACACCTCATGTGCACGAGTAAATATTTACCCTTGTAATTCTATACTTTGTGTCCTAGCCTATCTCCTTGGTCGGCATGGGCCAGTTGTGAATTTTTGTAAAAACTGGAAATCTTTAGTTTCCGCAGAGGCTCAGCTTACCCTTCCTCAGGAGTAACAGTGGTGTGGAGGGTCTCTGGTTTGAAGGAGGGAGCAGGCAAGGTCTGTGTGAGCCAGGGGCACTAAAGGATTGTGTCTCTGTGTGCCCTCAAGGTGCAGGACTGAAAAGCAGGGTAATGACACAGTTTGAAGGAAGAGAAGAAAAGCAGTGGGAAGTATGCAGAGGAGCTGTGGTGGGGATAAGCAGAATTTTTGTTAGAAGAGAGGAGGAACATTCCTTCTCCTTTTTTGGTTGATCTTACCTGGAGTGATTTCAGAAGTGAAAACTCCGTCTGTACAATAAGAAGTAACGCTCTGAAGTGGAGAGGTTGAGATCAGTTTGTCAGCTTCAGTAGAGTTTGCAGTCACCTATTGCTGCTTAAGAACATTTTTGCTCTGTGTTGCTTATGCATGTCAGAGTTTGTTTTTATACAAGGTCAGTCTCTGCTCCAGAGGAGTTTTGTATTAAATATATTTTCCCTAGCTTTGTTGTCTGTTTGCTTATTTTGTAGGCTGAATTACAGTATTGTTTTTAACTCAGGAGGCAAGTCCTGCTTATTTATTCAGGTGTATGAGAGGGGAGAGGGGCTAATAGGAATGGGATGGTGAGTTCCTTTTATGCAACTAGCTTTTACAAGCTTTTGTTGGAAGGTGTTTGTGTTGGTTATCATTTAATGCTGATTGTTTTTGCGTTTTAAACATCTCAAGGAAGTGATAATATGCCTTCTCAATTATATAATTTACATCTCTAATTAAGTGAAGTACTGTTTGGAGTTTATAAATTATCTTCAGTCAGTTTGGCTTTTCTGTGTGCAATTTCTTACCTGTTCTGAATATGAAGTTGTGCTGAAGCATTAGTGATGGCGTATGATGACTACTGGACTGACCTTTGTCTTTCCATCTGCTTTTTTGCCCTAGGCATTAATGCCTTTCATTGGGAAGATGTTTGGCAACAAATTCCAGAGTCAGTTCCAAAGGGTCAGCTTAAGAAACTGACTATTTAAATTAGGCTTTTTAGGCTGACTTTCTGCATGTTGGTTAGTGTAATTCATAGTGAGTTAACAGTGACTGACAAAGGACTCGTGGGAGCTTCTGAATAGCTTGTGAACAAATTTTAGACTTGGTTAGCTATAGAAAAGGTAAAACTGATCTCTAATTCAGGAGCAATGGTATAAAAGGATGAAAATGGAGTATTAGGATTTTCTTTTTCTTTTTAACATGAGCAATGCCTTTTTTTCTTCCCTTAAAGAAACAAAGATGTTGTAAAGTATTTGTTAAATCAAGGCGCTGACGTCAATCTTCGTGCAAAAAATGGATACACAGCTTTTGACCTGATAATGCTGCTGAATGATCCAGGTATGTTATTTCAAAGAGCACTGAGGATATGTACAACATAAACAGATAAACATCCCTTCCAATCTAGAAAATACATTAAAGTTGCTAGGAAATATCCTCTGAGGTCCGGGCTGGACTGGACCAAGAAAGGATACTGCCTGAAAATGGTGGGGTCTGAGCTGATTGGTTAGATGAGCATATACATCTATGGGATAACTGATCTTGTGTGTTCCTCTTGCCTTCGTTTTTGAAGATGCTCCAAAATGTGTTGTTTATGTCACCAGAACCAGTGCAGTGGCATTTGACTGTGGTGGCCCAGGTATTCTGTAGTGTCATTAGCACAGAGGCATGAACTGGAGCTAGAAATTTCCACTCAGTAAACAGCAGTAAAGGGGCAGGACAAAGAGAGTGCAGTCAGAACAAAACTAATGAACTCCTGGCTGAACCTCCTACTAGGTCTGTAAAGGCTGAGAATAAATCATAGAATCATAGAATAGTTTGGGTTGGAAGGGACCTCTAAAGGTCATCTAGTCCAACCCCCCTGCCGTGGGCAGGGACATCTTCAACTAAATCACGCTTCAGGGTTCAGGTTGTCTTTATGGGAGTACTTTAGAAAAAGGCAGCATGTTTTGGGGAGACTTCAATGAAACACATTTAGTTTTTGTTGTAGTTTGTTTAGCCTATATAATTTGTTATTGTTAACCTTGCCTGGGACCTAGTTTGCTTTATCTGAAGCCAAAAACCACTACCGCTGATGGAATTAATGTTTGTTTTCTCTGTATTTACTCATTATGGTGTTTTTGGTCACTAGCAGATACTTTTCCTTTGTCAAAAGTAGATCACTAATAGTATGACATTTTAGAAAATAAATACAGTGAATTATTTTATAACTAACTTTTTGTAGGACAGAGTAGTTTGTCTTATTACCTGTCAATATATATATAGATCAGTTCTGTCTGCCCTTCTGAAAGTCTGTCCTGACTTCTGTATAAAATACAGATTTACAGAATATTTTTTTTGCTTTCCTGTCCACATTGCGTGCTTGTTCTTTTTTCTTCCTCTTCCGCTCTCTTTTTCTTACTTTTTTTTCGTCCACCTTTTTTCTTACCATGTCTTTTCAGTCCCTTCATTGTCCAGGCTGAACATCTCCTTTCTCTTTGGGATTTAATTTCAAGCTTCTTTTCTGCAACCTACACCTGAAGAAAGGATATTCATTTTTCTCTACTCTCTTCTCTGTCAGGTGAGAAAAGGGAGCATCACTATATCGTTCTTAACTTCCACAAAGTGCAAGAGGAGGCAGTTCACTTGGTCACACATGACTGATTCCGACTGAATAGCATGCTTATTTGTATTGATAAATACCTTTAGAGAGGTGATGGTAAGACTGCAGCCCACTGTGTGGGGAGAAGGCGTGGGAAACCTGGGTCAAGAAAGAAGGTTTTGGGGATTCATCTGCTTTGTGTTTGAGAGGTAGATCAATTACTACTTATATGGGATTTATAGGGAAAGTGTCAGCATACCAGTCATAATTTGGGAAAGCAAAACAGACTAAACAATGTTAATTTGTTTTCTTTTAGACACAGAGCTTGTACGGTTACTGGCATCAGCATGCATGCAAGTAGACAAAGACAAGAATAAACTGAACAACAGATCATCTTTGCCTTGTTCCAGAAGTAGGCAATCCTTAAACGTCCCAATGTTGCCAGATGACAAAGGAGGTCTAAAGGTAAATATGTTCACTCTTAATAAACAACCAATGCATTGTTTCCTGTAATGTATGAAGCAGAGGAAGTCATTGCTAAGAAGTACTTTGGATCTAATATGTAACTGGGTTTTTTTGGGTATGTGTGTTCTGAATTGCAGAAATGCAAATGCGCATGTGTTCAGCTTTCTTTTTGTCAGACGGCAAGGCAAGGGGAAGACTTCTAGGGAAGAGTTTGCATCGAAGCATTTCAGTGCCTAGAAATAGATCTTATAATCAAGTAGCGGAAGGTACCATGTTCGTAAGTTTGGAACTGAATTTCCGTTATGATCTTCATTTTAAATCTGCCTTTAAAATCCAAATGTACTCCAGTTTTAGTAGACTGTTTTTATACTCATGGCTAGTTTTTTTTTCTTTTTTTGAAATTGGAATGGATGTGTTATGGGGATTTGGCTAGTATCTCCTAACATAGTGACAAACTGCCTATTTATATGTTTGTTCTGTGTAGGAATTGCAGCAGTAGTTCTTTTATTTTACTTTTATGGTATTTAGTAGACTCTAGAAGAAGGGTGATGTAGGAAGGAAACTGAAGCTCTGGTAATGTACTTGAAAATACTTCTGGGACTCTGTGCGGGACAGCCCAAGAGACTGAGAGGCTGTATCTCTTGTCTGCCTCTGGGACAGAGGGTAGACTTCATTTCAACCATAAATGGAAACAGGCTGTTGGCATTGAAAATTAAGAAGATCATAGCAGAGATTTTAATATGAAGAGTGTCAGTTCAGGCTTACCTGTCCTCTGGCATGCTGTGTCCTTAACTCGAAATTGGCAGTAGTAGTCCAGTAGGGAACAACATAGAGTCAGAACAAGTGCATGCCACTTAAACAAAGATATTGCGACTTACGTTGTCTGTTTGCGAAAGAGAAGGAAAAAGTATTAGTTTATTTTATTGTTGTTGCCGTTGTTATTTATTTAGGTGAATAATTTTTTATTATGGTGTACCTCAGAATTTCCTTGAGTCCATGATCTCACATTTTCAGTATAAATATTATCAGGGTCTTGGAAACACACGTGGTAATTTCCAGGCTATTGTTGACATGAATTTTAAAGACCATTTAAAGTTCTACTTCAGCTCAAATCTGTTTTGCAGTTTTAACTATGAAGCAACAAGTGGTTATTTTCATATGATTATTCCATTATTCGATATGATACAACTTCAGTATCAATTTAGATGGACCTATTTAAGAATGCAGTTACTTAGATGGGAGGTTGCCAGAACGGTTTTTGGCTTTATGGAATACAGATCAACAACAGGTTGGATTGCAATTCTTGCAGTGTTACGATGCAAAGGCTTGAATTAGGGTCATAAAAGATTATGAAGTGAAATTAAAAAAAAGGTAAGATTTGTCAATGATAAAGATATACACGAGTACTGACACAAATTTAATATTTTGATGTGTGGAATGTTTAAGTATTTGGTCTCAAAACACCAACATATTACAGTGTTTACAAGTTAAGTTTTAATCAAGCACTTTTTCAGCATAAATTGTATTCTGTACAGTTCTCTGACATATGTAACCTGAAAACCGATATAGCCCCCTCTTCCATCACTGCTTAATGCTTTATTAACCATTCTGTATGATCACAAGTATGTAACATATCTTACTCTCCTTACAAATGTTCAGAGAGGGTAAAAATGACATTTTCAGATTGGTGGGGGAGGGGTCATCAAACTCATCTCTCTTTGAACCAGCATGTGAAGAGAGTGCTGAAGTGAGGGACCTCTCCTGGGTTTTGTAGCAACGGTGCTTCCATGTGGACAACTGCTCTGTGCTGAGCCAGGGCTGTAATCCAAAGATATTTATGGTGACTCAGCCAGTACATAAATTTTCTGACTAGATCAATGCAAATGACAGAATGTGAGGTCTACAGAATCATGGAAGTGTAAACATGAGAGGGAACTCGAGAGGCTTACCTGCCTTTACGTAAGGAGACAGAATGAACATGCCAAGAACATCCTTGACAGAAGTTTCTGTTCTCTCTTCCTTCACTGTGATGAAGAAGATCCCTGGGTCCCATGGTCTCTGTCAGCACCCAGTTCCACTGCTTTGTCGCTTCTTGTGGTCAGAATTTTTTTTCCATGATCTAATCTATCTCTTTCTTCCTGTGTTTTAAGTTGATTGATTCTTGTTCAGTGGCCACCTTCATTTTTATAAGAACTACACAAATACTTAATGAATTGTCATATTCTCTTCAATCTTTTTTTTTCCCTAAACTAAACAAAAATAATTCATTCAGATTTCCTTGTTTGCAGGTTATGTTTCCTAAACTTCTTACTATTTCTGATTTGTCTGTATCTGCCAAGGTGAGGGATCCAAAATGAGTCATGAGA
This sequence comes from Pygoscelis adeliae, assembly GCF_000699105.1. Classification (NCBI taxonomy): domain Eukaryota; kingdom Metazoa; phylum Chordata; class Aves; order Sphenisciformes; family Spheniscidae; genus Pygoscelis; species Pygoscelis adeliae. The sequence continues at coordinate 1,980,289 of NW_008824234.1, read as the reverse complement.
TTCCAACTAGGGTCTCAGTATCACAGTCGCATACAAAAACTGCTTGCACAGTTGTGTGTTTCATGCTGTGATGAGTGAAATTCACCTTTTTTGCAGGAGTAAGACACTGTGCATCTATACTTAGTTTGTGGTATGTTACGAGACTGATTTTCTTTTTTCCTTTAGTACAGCTGCTTTGCTACTTACTTCCTTTTCTGTATTTGTACACTTGATTTCTTCTTCTTACATGTCAGCTTGACCCCTACTGCATAATGTCAATTTATCAGTGTTCAAATTCAGAGTATCTAAGGTGCTCACAAAACTGTCCAGATAGATGTCTTCCACAGACTGTGCAAAATATGTTATGTTTCATTGTTGCTGTTGTTACTGAACATTTCCAAACTCCTGTTTCACTCCATGAAGTATGTCCTCCCAATTTGAGATCAAATTGTTGGTAATTTGTCTCTTAATATGTTTTTTGGCTGTGGTGCTTTTCCTATATTAATTTTACTTGAATCGTATTTTCCTCAGTCGTTTGATGAATGTTGCATGGAATAGCGATAAAAGCTTTACTAACGTCAAGCTATGCTACAGCTTTTCCTCCCTTCTGCCCGCTTGACCAGTTATTCTGTCAGAGAGAGAGATTGATTTGGTGGAATTTATTCCCAGCAAACCCATGCCAGCTGTCTCTTATAAGCTGTGATGACGTACAAAGTTTTTTCAATGATGTCCTTTCAAGTTAAGCTTTTTGATCAGTAAATTTTCAGGTTTTCCTCTTTGGGGTGATGTATTTGCCTTTTGCCTGATTTCTGTAGCTTCTTCCAGCTTCTTAACTTATCTTGAAGATAATCAGTATTTGTTCAGAGGTCGTGTTGTCTATAATTACTCTAGGGTAATTTTAATCAGTCTTGTCTGGTTTTAATTTGTGTAAGCTCATTTAAATACTCTTACTCTGTTAGGCAAATGCACATATATTCCTACCTTCCTCCTGTTAACGGTATTCATGCTAAAATATCTGATCATAAGTAGGCTGCCTTTGAAGTTTAAAAAAAACAAACCTTTTTCAGTGTCTCCTGTTTGATCACTTCTGTCATTAACTAGCAGACTTTTTATTTTGTTGTGTGTTTGTTTTATTTGTAACTTATGCATAATACAGGGCCTTGTTCCTTTACCTACTAATTATGTAGTGGATAACCATGATCTCATTCTTTACCCCTTTCAAACAGGAACTGTTAACTGCTTTGTTTCTCACCATTTTGTGGACTTGAAATAAAAGTTGTGCCTTTTCCAAATGCAAAAATTTTATTTCCTCTCTTTTCTTCCTGCCTGTGCCTCTTCAGCGAGTTACAATCTCAATGTCAGTATTAGAGCAGTGTGAATTATCACAGTCAGTTTCTTTTTTAGATTAAAGTTGTTTGAGGGCAGAGTTTCCAGTTCTTCCCCTTACTCTTCCATTCCTAATATTGTTACAAATGTCTAAAGTATGTCTCAAGTGGCAACACCATTTTTCTGTTCTTTGATACTATTGCCTTCTCCTACTGCTACTGGATTTCAGCCTTTTGACAGGCACTATTTTTAACCACAGATGCATTTTTGTTACTTGGCTGCTTCAGTCTAGTTTAAAGCCCTTTATTCCAGCTTCTGTATGTGTGATGTGGTAGGGTATATGGAGAGGCCGCAACCATCTGCAGCAGCAGACTGGAAACTCCAGAGGTCAGACCACCATACTCTGAACACCAGAGGACAAGACGAACCTCTCCACTATCATTCCTTTCTTTCCGGAGAGCAGTAGTTTTTTATATGGTAACATGGTGTCTGTACTTAATCCATCTCGGGTTCGTTTGCTGTGTGAGCACATGTTAATGAAGCCGAAGCACTGTGAAGAAGAGTTACAAAGATGATAGGAACTTAGAAATGATCTTTGTTAGAGAAGCAAGCTAGCTTCAGTGAGCAAAAACAAAGCACCTTGTGCAAACAGTCTCTTTTGTAAGCTCATTGTACTCTCTGTTAAAACTAGATGGATTTTTTTGCCCTTTCAGTTCCTTTTGGAAGGTGAATAAATGCTGAACTGTGTGGGTTTTATTGCTTTCTCGGAACTATTTGTCTCTCTTGCCTTTTTCCATCAGGTCTTTGTTGCTGAAAGTAATCTAAATCTTTATTAGTTATGGCTCCAAAGAGATACAAAGGTCTGAGAACTCTATCCCTAATGCTCTGTGCAGATTTAAAATCTTTTTAATGATCATCTGCTAGAAGGATTGATTTACAGGGAATAAGTTTACAGTTTATATTACTTACTTCTACTGTATGACCATTGGGAAGACATATATCAGTAAGCAGTTGAAAAATGTTAAATGCCAAGAAAAGAGGGGAATATGTATGGTGAGAAGGAATGGCTAAGAATAAACTGGGAAGGTGTGTTATCTGGATTGGATATCACGTAAAGGTGCCTTGATGAAGTATCATCACTTTTACATGACTTCATTTTTTTGTTTTAAAGTGTTCCAGAAAGGGAAGAAGAAGCTTTACTAAGAAATAATCAGAAGATACTTGTAATCTGACTTACTTACCTACAAGCCACATAATCTTTAATACAGATTGCATAGGTCGTCTTATTATAGCCTATAGGTCTCGTGTAGTCTAGAGAAATGTCCTGCTAAATACTTAAAGCATCTCGCACTGTCTGCCTGTAAAAATGTGTAAGTCTATAAATACTTGGATAAATTTTATTTTGAGCAAAGATGGTGCTGTCGTGTAACACTTTCCACATATGTGATACCTGTATGGATGGAGGTTGTAGGTACAGTAGACCTAAGGTTTGTGTTGTTTTCACAGCTGGTATTTCCTGGCCTTGCTCTTCTTCAGTTTATAGTCTTTCCAGTCTGGCAGGGTTTTAAGTTATCTGTATAGCAGCACTGTATGGATTGTGGATCCTTAGTTTGACAGGAATACTACCAGAACTCTTCCAGTTTGCCACTGATTTTGAAAATCTTAAGGAGAAGCTTTCATACAGATCGGATAAACTTCCATGCACACCTCTAAAAAGCAGAAAATATACGTGCCAGTTCATTGATGGCAGAGAGTGTAACGATGGATGGTGAAATTGGAAGTTAGTGGGAAGATTAAATATTTGCGATGTAGCTGTAAAAATTTCCTATTCAAATTGCCCTAATACTTTTATCTACCTTGTCTTTCCAGATAGCGTGAAAAAATATTGTAAGGCATTTGCCAGATGAAAAATAAGGAAAAAGATTAATCTTATGTGTACAAATTATGGTGAAGGATTCTGTTGATAATTGCAGACCACTTTAACATTGCTTTTGTTGTTTATCTCAAAAACTCCTTGACAGATTTATCACTGCTGTAAGGATTACTTAATTGTACATTTATTTTCCTCTTTTTTTCTTTTAGTTGGAACTAAATTATTGTGTCTTCTTATCAATCTAGTCCTGGTGGAGCAGGATGTCCAATCGATTCCGCAAGCTGAAGTTGACTCAGACATTGCGCCATGGATTTCCCTCCAATCAGTTTGTGCCTTTTCCTGATGAGCCTGAACCATCATTAAATTCCACCATAAAAGCAATTTCACAGAGCGATACAGACACCTCTGGAAACCTTGATGCTGCTACATCTCGGATCACAAATAACAAAGCTGGTGGTAAAGCTAGAGTTGTCTTGTGGGAAGTGAGCTCTTGTGGGGTAGTCAAGATGGTACTATTTTAACTTATTGATTTAGTTTTTATTTAGCTTAATATAACTGAAAAGACACGTAATGTATTTGTAGTATATATACAGAGAGATGTTTGTACTCCTGACTCTTGATCGTGCTGAATGCTGAGCGCAGCATCATTTAAGCCGGAAAATGCTAATATAACCATGTTACTGTTCTGTAGCAAGCACCATTAAATTGTGCAGTAGAGGCAGGTCACTCAAAAGTTCTTTGTATCTTAGTATCTTTGATAAACGAATTTATACAATGAAAACCAATTTATTTAAACAAATAAATAAATAATTCTGAGAAGAAAGAGAGCTTGGAAAACCCCAAATCGTAAAGCACATCTACTGAAACTGCACAGCTTTCCATGCAAAATCTCCACAGTTTGTGATGTGAAATAAGACTATTGGCTTAACTTTAATTTAGGTACATGACAGTGTCACTGGAAATCTTGGTTCTGTGTGCTTACTGAGGGTAAAGCTGTTGAATGTTTAAAAACAATAAGCTATCCTTGAGAACAAAAGTAAGAGTGTGTAAACAATAAAACATCATTTATATATTTTTCAGGTGTAAACACTGCAAAAGGAGGAAAGGATGATGAATTATTGACAACCATGGTATGTCGCAGTTTTCTTGGTGCGTTCAGGCCAATTCAGGTGGTCATGCAGCTCCCATCATTTTTATTTTTTTATTTCCTCCTATCCAAGTCACCATTAGAAAGAGAGCTATCATTTGTTTATAGTCACTAGACAGGAACTGACAGGCTGTGATACATCAGTAGTCCTTAGACTAGGAAGTACTACAAGTGGTATGGTATGGAAGCTGTTCACAGGCACTGACTTTTTTCAAGAGTTACCCATACCTTTGTATGATCAGCAATGAATTAGTAAAATAGACGGAACAGCTGATTAGTTGCTGACAAGCAGTATGCTGTGAGGAAAACATGGATGGAACATGGTACAATGTGAAAGTGAGAAATTACTAGTAGAGGCAACCATGAATATTTAGTTTGGGGTGTTTATTTGTATTATGCTATTTCTTCTTTTGTTATGCTGTAGCTTTAAATTCCCCTACAGCTTACTCCCTGGAGATATCATTAAATTTGGCTGATTATCCTTTATGTTCTTTTTTAAGAAGATGGAGTAACTTTTGATGTGACTGACTGACAGAAGTCCAGGGAGCCAAATAAGTTACGTTGTTTTTTTCTCTTTCTGGAGAACATATACAGCAGGAACAGGCAGTTGTTCACTGTTTCCAGGTGTCCTGTCTGGGAATACAGAGCGGACTACCTTGTTATTACTTTGGAAATTAATTATTAACATTCCTGTTAAAATCAATTTGAAGCAAGATTCAGCCCAGTGAAGGACGAGACAGTTTCTGCCACGTAACAAACTATATTCATTGTATTAAATGAATGAGCGTACTGACGGGTGCCAGAATGTCCATTGGATTCTCTCTGTTATTATGTGTTGTACATCTTCACAAATACTACTTTTGTGTTTCGTTTCCATTTTATTTTGTTCAAAAATGCATTTGTCTCCATCTTTTTATTTAACTTACAATTTTTAAACTACATCATCAACCCACAGTAATCTTTCTTAAGAAGAGGCTCTTTTCTTTTTCCCTTTCTTTGTTTCTCTCTCAGTTGAGAAGTAGTGCTCCATTTACCAGGCTGCCCAGCGATAAACTGAAAGCAGTGATACCGCCTTTCTTACCGCCCTCAAGTTTTGAGCTTTGGAATTCTGACCGAACACGACTCAGCAAAGATGGCAAAGCTGAACAGATGAGAACTGCCTGGCCACAGAGAGCGATCAAGCACGATTTTAACAGCAGTGGGAACTCTGATACAGTAAGCAAACAAAATGTGTACAAAAATACTGTGTTATGTCCAGCCCATGCTGACTGGTGAGCCACACTGTGTTTCTGATTAGAAATTACTTTAAAACCACTGTCTCAGTAATGGCTTGTCCTTTTAAGCTCTGCTGTTTAGGAAGAATACACTTCTCTGTGGAAGGAACATAAATGGAACAAAAGCTTTGTATGAAATGAAACGACTTGCTTGCTCCTAACCAGAATAAAGTTGAGCCCTAACGAATTTGCTGCAAACTGCTAAAGTGGCTGCTGGTTCCACCTATATATTTTAGTTGCCAAAGTAGGTACAGTCATTGGAGTGTGGCGGAAACTGCTCTGATTTGGAAGAAGACTAAGGGCAGAAGAAAAGAATGAAAGTTTCTCAATTTTTAGGAGCTGGGGGGGAGGAAAGAAGTATCAGAGAGACATAACATTCTGAAAGATTAGTAATAGATAAAATTGTAGCAATTAGTGATCAAGTGGGTTTGAAGGCATACAGCCTTAAAGTGCAAGTACTGTAAAAAGGGAAAAAGTCTGAATGAATTCTATTTTTTTTAATAGAAGGAGGTTGCCTGATTCTACAATGTTTTTAGTGAAAATGCAAAACAAAAGAAAATAGCTTGTTTATCTTGAGACAGGAAGCAAAGCAACCTCGACAACCTTTGCTTTCATAGTTAGAAGGAGAAAAAGGAGAAGTGCTTACTCCCCGGACTTTTAGACTCTAATAGCCAAGTGTAAAGAAGAGTTTATTTTACTAGTTCAGAACTGTATTTCATGTCAGTTCTAGAAATGGGACAATGAAGACATTTTAGGAGGAATTTTTTCGTCTTCCTTTTTTAAGTGAAAGTTAGCTTACTACCAGTAGAGGTGTTTTAGGTGGAAAAAGGTGGAGTATTAGAAGGAAAGTGATAGATCACAGGAAGGTAAATGTTCATCATCCTAAAAAAGATGATTGTAATAACATAAGTAGATAATTGGCACCCGTATATAAAATGAGGAGCAGGGGAAGTAGGGGAGGACTAGCCATCAGTCCTTCTGTGGGGAAAGAAGGGTTTTGCTAAGGGAATAGGGGGAAGGAGAGAAACCTAGTAAGTCAGAGTCAGAAGAAGTCATTTGAGCAACAGGGTAAGAAGGATGAAAAAGCTGAACTCCAAGAGTCATATGTCAGATGGTTGGGAGTGGCCAGTGGTGTAAAAGCAAAAGAATTGAAAGAGGATGTGGATGTGGCTGAGGATTTGGCTAGTCTATAGCTAGATCATTAGTGCGTCAGTTAACAATAGTCAATAAAATGGTGCAGGTAGATGTTTAGATTGAAGGGGATATGAAAATGCAAAGTTCATGTCACTTGTTGCAGCTTAGTTAGTAAGAAACAGGGAGATGATGGATGAGAAGTAGGTGGTAGCTGTTTTGTAAGATGGGAGAGACAAAACCAGGATTCTGCAGCAAAGAAGTTCCCCCCCCACCCCGCCCCACTGCTTGTAATACTGTGTATATCATATCTCAGGTGCATCGTATATGCTCATTTTGTGTTGGCCAAAGGTTAAGGAGAATTAATGACTTTATTATGGTGTCATTTCTTTTGTTGAATATATATATATTCAATGTATATCTATTCATATAAATATATATTCAATATATTTGTATATGTAAAATAAGATTATTTCTGATATCCCTTTTGTTCTTCAATGGAAGTTTGAGAACTTAATGGTAAATAAAATAGCAGTTGATCTTTGTCTTGCTCAAACAAGAAAGATGAAAATTATTTTTCTTTTTGTTTTCCAGACATCTGTTAGCAAAGGAACTAGACCAGTCAAATTACCAACATTTGCAAGAAGACCTGCATCTCCTTCAAATTCCAACAACTTCAACCATTCTCCCCATTCTTCTGCTGGATCCAATAACATTGCAGGAATTAACAGGCATGGAGGAGAACTGCATAACAGATCAGGTACCATGCTGCTTTTGTTTTTAATAAGAAAGTTATTTGTATCTGGTTCAGCTAAAAAAGTAGCGTTTGTGATGGTGGTAGAAGATAGTAAACCTTTTTGAGGGCTCCTACTGATGTATAAGCAAAACTTCTATAAATTTTGTTGGAACAGCATTGGACTTTGGACACCTGCATAAGGGAACAAGAGCCTCACATCTGTTATAGAAATCTCATAGGTTATCCCCTGTCTCAGAAAAAACATGTTGATTTTATTGAGTCCACCCACGATGGAACAGGTGGAAGCTTGTTCATTGCAACATACATTTCATAGAGCTGTCTCTTACCCATGTTGCTTGCTTTTTGTTTAAAATAAAAATTGGTTTTCCATTAAAAACAAAGTGTGTAAACAAAGCTGCAAGCATTGTATCTGGCAGCTGTAAAGACAATATGGTGAAGCAGCTCATGAAACCTATATCCAAGAGTATGAAAGTCAGCTCTGTCTGCGTATAGACAAGGCTGTCTTCTTCTGCGCTTGATTTTTGTTCCCTTTCCTGAAAGCTGCTGAACAGGACTGAACCTTACAATTATCTCTCCTACTTCATCCAGTCAGTTTTTAAAAGAGAGTGAGTGGTGGAGAGAGGTGAATTGAGAATTAACAAATATTTAAAAATGATGGTTTCCTTGACTCTGTTTTTATTTTATTTTTTTCTTAGGTGGCAGTGCAGATAATGTTTTGTCTCAGATTGCAGCCCAGAGAAGAAAAGCAGCAGGCTTACCTGAACAGAAACCCAGCCAACAGCATAGTCCAGTCCAGTCAACTCCTTCATCCACTCTGTCTGATTTACAGTGTGCTCAAATTGTTGGCAACGGGCATGTTGTAAAGGTACAGAAAAATGTAAATTTTTGTACTTCCAAATTGGCTAATTTTAATAGGTCATGTCTCAGTCATGGATGGTTGATAAATATAACTGCATGACATTGCACAGCCTAAAATGAAAGAACACCTGTTACAGTAGTGGAAACTTTTCAGCTCCACAAACCTTCCTTTTAATTACAAGTCTATAACACATCAGACCTAACAATAAAACATTATTTTGATTTAGTATTAATTTCACTCTATTTTAAAAACAGTAAATACAATACTTGATCTTAGGGTAGATCTGCACTGTTATTTTGGTTTCTTGTTATTTCTTTCTATGACCCTGATTGAGTCCAGTGTTTTATGTTAGTTATTCCTGGGCTTTACTCTGAAGTGGTATAGCTAGTTTCCCTCCAAAGGCACAACCTGAGTGCAGAACATGACATAATTTGTACCAGGATCTGCCGACCACAACAATATGTGCAAATCCAGTCTGCTCCACAAGGTGTTATTTTTAAACAGTATGAACATTAAGTTGTCATCACCAAAGTCAGGTTTTGCTCCTGAGTGCAGGCCGTATTCTCTGCACTGACTTACCTATCAATTTCCTGGAATAGATTTATCCTCATGACCTGCCCATTTTTGTGCATGTACTTTGAAGTTAACAACTGCTTTGTACAAAATTTCTAAGGATTAAGAATGTAAATCTTCAAAATCTGCAGAGACACGAGTTAGAAAGCAGCATCATAACAGAAGATGTGATACACTATTGTGAAACGTATGGGTTTATTCACACAGGGAAACATTACATTTCAGAGAGCAAGAGAAAGAAAGCAAATTATTTGTGGTTTTAGTTCTAATGTCTGGTTTTATGAAAATGTTAAAATACACAACCAAGAGCAAAATTTCTCAACTTTTTGCTTGTGTAATCTCCAACCAGCTCATTTTGCTTTGTTTTGTTTTCTTTGCATCTTTTCATGAGATTCTTCTTGAAGTTTTGCCCTAAGAAACAAAAACGGCCAGAGTATAAAATTATTACATTTGCTATCTTGTTCTGTGATGCCTTATATGGCAACAGGAAGCGATATGTATATTTAATCCATAAATATCAATGATAAATGAAGTTACAAAGCTATTCAGTGATTTAATTGAAATTTCTGGAGGACAAATTCAGAAAAAGAAAAGTGTGCAACTACCAATGCTGAAACAATTTCCATGAATAGTCACTTTGTCTCTGATCTGTGAGTCCTGATTCTGAAGGGACTACTGGTTGCTTTTCAAAGATGAGATGGGGAGCTAAAATTTATAGCTCCGCTGGACCCCCAAAAACTATGGAGTCATACTGATTCTTTGGCACATGATAATCTTTCCTCCCTTTCTATTCCACGTAACTGCTCCCCGGGTTATAAATGATCTATCTCTTTCTCTCCTGTAGACAAAGCCACTTTATTATCCTCTTCACTCATTAAAGTCTCCTCTACTGAACAGCTACCAAATGCTTTTTCTTTCAGAAGTGGTCTGACCAATATATTTCTAATTAAACTCTCAGCAGTTCCTCTCAGCTTGTTTTTATCTTGGAAATAATTTCAGAAGAGCTCCTTGTGTGCCCCAGAAAATCTTATTTTTCTCCAGTTATATTAGTTAGCCTATTAAGAGATAATACCTGTGCCTGTGAGCTTTGGGCTGCAGATCTTGGGGCCTGTTCCTATAACAGTGCTGCTACTAAGGAGTTTAACTATTATTCCCACTCACAGTGGAAGACAGTAGGAGATAAAGAAGTAGTGAGGTGCAATGCCCTGCAGATCATCTTCTGGGAAGGCAGTTCATCGTACTGTTGAAAAGATTTTTAAATAAAAATGATGCCAGTATGTTGGAAAGGCAACAGCTCTTTCAGTGCTCTTTGCTTAGATGTCTAGATGAATTTCAGTCTATCCACGAGTAACAAAACATGTAATCAGTGTGGATCTTGCTATAGGTGCTCATGTATCACATGTCTGAGGTGACTTTTAGGACATCAGTGTCTGTTGGGAGTACACAATCACATACAGATCCACGCTGGCTGCAAAAGCTTAAACAGTCTACTTTGTTGTTGTAATCAACAACATAAATGCTGAAAATTTAATGTCTATATCCATTGTGGAAATGCTTGTGCCCTCTCATTAGGATCATGCTGTCTAAACTTGGAAATAGCTCATCTAAAAATGCAGCGATGTTACACTGATCAATTTGCAAAAGTTATCCATGAGGCGTGGGATTGTACAAGCCTTAAAGAAAGGAGAAGGAAAACTGAATAACAATTTACAGGGGGATGTAATTTAAATAAATGTAGTCAATGCGCTAGAGAGGGAAGGCCATTCTGAAACACAAATGGCCAATAACAGAATACAGGGAAATTTGGGACAAAAAATTGAAATGAGTTCACAATGCTCTTCAGAGACCTCTCAAATTTGTATCATGCTACGTTATTTCTAGTCAATTCAGTGCGGGGCTAAGTAGGTAGTACATTCTGGCATAGGATAGAGTAATGGAAGAATGTTACCACTCAAATCAGTTTTATCTTTTTATTCTGCATCTCTTTCATTAAGTAGAAAAGTTCCATTTATGCTGTAGCACAGAAGCAAAATTGTAGAGAGGCAGGAACCACTGTCATTGTCCCTTCTTGCCTTGTTACCCAGTTCAGCTTTTTTCTTGGGTTTTTCTTGTAGCAGCCTGACTGACAAAAGGTATTTTAAGTTAAACTCTGAATTCAGGAATCCAGGAGAAAATCACCTAAGACTTCTTTTTAGGTCATGTAATGCAAACATCGAAATGTGTGAAGGGATACATAGATTGAGGAATTTAGGAGATGAGGTACATTAACTTGTTTTGGAAAAGACTGATATACATACATATATATTCTTATTCCTCATTTTAATTCATCTATTTTCCTGTTTTCCATGCCTCTGAATGTATTGAATATTTGCAAAATATTTAATAAATGTGAATCCTTTGACTCATGTTAGGTAATAACAAGTTTAGGGGTTGACTGGAAACTTTCATTCCAGTGCAGCAAGGGGTTTAAATGCACCTGAAACTTAGTTTATGCTTGCTACATGTTTCTGGTTAATCCAGCATGAAGTGCTACTTTAAATTAGCATCTGATATACTTTGAAAAGCTTTAATTGAGGCTTTATTTATTTAATTAAATATCTGAATGAAAAAGACCTGTTTTCAGAGTCGAAGTAATTTCAGCTTTTATAAAAAGATTAATTGTAGTGCTTGTATATAGTATTGCTTTATAAGAAATAATTTTCCTATTCCAAAATTACAGCCTTAATAAATGTATTTTTCTTGATGAATTTAAGGGGACAGACTCTCACCTGGGATAAATCAGTATTGCTCCAAATATTGCAGTATGAATCAGGCAGAAGCTTCTAGTTGTGACTACATGCTCTGCAGAAATGATATGCAACTTAAGTAATACTGAAGCATCATATATAGGTAAACACTTTTTTTTAAAAACTGAAATGATTATATGATTAACTACAGCAAAAACTGGAGATGAACAAAAGACCTCCATCTGGGACTTCATCTACGTCTAAAAGCACATCACCAACTCTCACACCTTCCCCATCACCCTCCCCGTCTCCTAAGGTTCACAACGCAGAGTCCTCTCTCTCTTCTTCTCACAGACAGGCCAAGAGCAATGGTTCCAGCAGTGGTACTATTACAGAAGATGGTGAGTAGGTCACTGTAATTATAGGATATTCATTCATCAAGAGCTTATTTTTAACTTTAGGTCATCAGAAAGGATAATAATGTTATGACTTGTCCAATAAGATTGGAAAAATTAAGTTGAACTTTTAGGTCTAAACAACAACACTTTATTTTAAAAAGTCATGTTACTGCATTGGAAGCAGGATATCAATTACTTTGTTTTCTTCCTTAAACATCTCAAAAAAAGTGAAAAAAATAACATGACTCAGAATATTTTAAATAAGAGATGGAGGTACCTTTTATCTGGTTTCCGCAAGAGGCACTTTGTACTATTTTGGTTTTTTTGAAAGTGTCTGTATTGATTTTGTTTTGTTTTCCTTTGTGCTAACTTTGGCTATTGACACTGTACTTCCATTTGACACTAAATGTCAAGCAGGCAGGTCCTGCTTGACCAACCTGATCTCCTTCTATGACCGGGTGACCCGCCTAGTGGACGAGGGAAAGGCTGTGGATGTGGTCTACCTGGACTTCAGTAAGGCCTTTGACACTGTCTCCCACAGCATTCTCCTCGAGAAGCTGGCGGCTCACGGCTTAGACAGGTGTACTCTGCGCTGGGTCAAAAACTGGCTGGACGGCCGGGCCCAGAGAGTTGTGGTGAATGGAGTTAAACCCAGTTGGCGGCCGGTCACGAGCGGTGTTCCCCAGGGCTCAGTTTTGGGGCCGGTCTTGTTCAATATCTTTATCAATGATCTGGACGAAGGGATCGAGTGCACCCTCAGTAAGTTTGCAGATGACACCAAGTTGGGCGGCAGTGTTGATCTGCTGGAGGGTAGGAAGGCTCTGCAGAGGGACCTGGACAGGCTGGATCGATGGGCCGAGGCCAACTGTATGAGGTTCAACAAGGCCAAGGGCCGAGTCCTGCACTTTGGCCACAACAACCCCATGCAGCGCTACAGGCTTGGGGAAGAGTGGCTGGAAAGCTGCCTGGCGGAAAAGGACCTGGGGGTGTTGGTCGACAGCCGGCTGAACATGAGCCGGCAGTAGAAGGCCAACGGCATCCTGGCCTGTATCAGCAATGGTGTGGCCAGCAGGAGCAGGGAAGGGATATTGCCCCTGTACTCGGCACTGGTGAGGCCGCACCTCGAATGCTGTGTTCAGTTTTGGGCCCCTCACTACAAGAAGGACATTGAGGTGCTGGAGCGTGTCCAAGGAATGGCCATGAGGCTGGTGATGGGTCTGGAGAACAATTCTTCTGAGGAGCGGCTGAGGGAACTGGGGTTGTTCAGTCTGGAGAAGAGGAGGCTGAAGGGGGGAGACCTCATTGCTCTCTACAGCTACCTGAAAGGAGGTTGTAGCGAGGTGGGTGTCGGTCTCTTCTCCCAACTAACAAGCAATAGGACGAGAGGAAATGGCCTCAAGTTGCGCCAGGGGAGGTTTAGATTGGACATGAGGAAAAATTTCTTTGCTGAAAGAGTGGTTAAACATTGGACCAGGCTGCCCAGGGAAGTGGTTGAGTCACCATCCCTGGAAGTATTTAAAAGACGGGTAGATGAGGCGCTTAGGGACATGGTTTAGTGGGCACGGTGGTGTTGGGTTGATGGTTGGACTCGATGATCTTAGAGGTCTTTTCCAACCTTAATGATTCTATGATTCTATGATAGAGAGAGGTGATATTTGACTCGCTTTCTATCCTTCTATCATGGTTTAGCTGTAACGTATTGACTGCTGGAGAAAATCCTTTTTCATTTTAGTTAGTGCCATTTTATAATGATGGCTTGATAATGTGAAGAGTTGTCGGTTTAGAAATATATAAAGGGAAGAGAACTCGCTGCTGGATAACAAGGGGAATTCCCCAAGCTATCAGCTGTTCTAATCTCGCCTGGTGAAGCTGGGCTTTGTGACTGCACAACTAGTGCCATGATACAGTGAGTTTCCTCTGTAGCAGAGGGATGGGTTGTCAGAAGCCTAAGTAGTTCTGGGTTCATTGTGCTTGTAAGCTTTCGTACTTAAGTGGTCCTTTAATTCAAGGGCTTCTCTTACCGTGATTTGATTCAGCAGCAACAGTACAAATGCTCATAGGCCCAGCAGTAATCAGAAGAATAAGTACAGAAGGCCTGCAACGTTAACTTTTCTTTTTCTTTCAAGTAAACTTAATTAGAAAATTGATTTACATTGAACATTACTGTGAAGGAATAGTAGGCAGCAGGGTTCAGAGTTGTGTGTGGTTTCTTTTTAGGCAACCACTTGGTGGACCATCAACAGCTTGTCCCTATTCTGAGAACCAGTGATGTGGAGAATCATGAAAGACGAAACCATGCGAGAATAAAAGGAGGCTCTGAAAACTTGGAGAAAGGTAATCTTACCCTACTACTACAGAGTAGTACAAAAGAGGTGCTAAATAGGAGTAATGTGGCAGAAGTAGTACTCCAGCTTTCTCCAGGAATGTAGGAGTGTAAGGAGACAAGATACGAATAGAGCAAAAGAAAGACTTAGTGAAAACGCAAAGGAGAAACAATATGTTATGCAAGAGTTGTAAAACAGGGAGGTTTCAGGTTTTGTTCAATCTTAATGTATGATACAGGTGAAAGAGGAAAAGAAAACATGAAAGGCTACAGCTCAAAGCATTGTCTCTGTGTGTGAAAAGTGTTAGATGTTATAGTTGTTTATGACAGCAAGGCTCTGGGCTCAGAGACCCTGAAAGTTTCTTCCCATTTCACAACCTATAATTTAAGCACACCAGTATGATGAAAAATGAGAAGGCTAACTAACAACCTAAAAGAAAAAAAGGTTGATAATATATCTAAGAATTTCTAATGAAACTTTTACTTTTTTTCTGTAAGATGATATTTTTCGTCAAACTGCATGGAGAAGTTCTCATGCTATGTTTTTAAAGCTGGTTACCTTTTCCCATGGATTAACCTCAGTTAGGGTGCTACAGCTTTTAGACTGAAACGATGCCAACCTTTAGTGGAATAGTGACGTCTTTACAATGAAAGTGAGTTTATATGGGGATTATTAAATATAGCTTGGTTGTGTAATGTAATCATTCATGTTCTTCATTTTGACTTTGACTCCTTAGTTTAACTGACCACTTTGGTACTTCGGGGGGCGGGGCAGAATTAGTCACCTGTGACAGCAAAGCAACAAAAATAAACAGAGTCCTTAGTTGAGAGAGGTAGTGTGTAATTGAGAGAGGTAATGTGGTGGCGGGTTGTTCTAAAACTGCACTTACGCTTTTTAACTGGCTAATCACATTTTAAACGTGTGGGAAGAGTCACTGTCAGGTCCTCCAACTTTTAATTTCCTTAGACTTTGAGAGAAAACCCAATATCCAGTGCTGTTAGCCTTGGAAGGTAAGCTTATGAAACTTAATTTCTGCACAGATTCCATCTTAGCTGGACTTCAGCTATCTGTGTTCAAGATGCCTGGATGTCAGGCATTTAAGGAGGAGAGGTATATGTACTGTTGTTGTATCAGTGTTTTGAATGAGCAGCTGGGTGGTTGCTTGCTCTACACTTTGCCCTCCTGGATCGTGACGTGGAAATATGCTGTTCAGTTCATTGCCTGCTTGAGGAGTTTTGCTGTCTAACCTGCATGATCTGGGTCAGCCATCTGGGGCCAAGCACCTGCGGTTTAGGCATTGAAGTGCCTGAGTTGTCCCTAGTGGTTTGGTTTTTTAAGATCCTTTTAATGAGGAAGAAAGGGCAATACAACAGAAAGATTTTATCCTAGCAAGGTAAGACTAGATGGAATTACAGTACATGGAAGTTGGTGAGAACACAATAAGCCAGTATTTTAATTTCTGATGCAGAGTAAATGTGATTGGGTTTTTCTTACCATATATCACTGTGTGGAATATATGTTTTAATATATATTTTCAGCAGTTAACAGTGCAGAAATCACTAAAATTTTTCCTGATCCATGGGGGGTGTGTGTTTTCTTTTTCTTTTCTATTATTACAGATGAGCTGACTGGCATCCTTAAAAAATTGTCACTTGAGAAATATCAGCCTATTTTTGAGGAACAAGAGGTATGTCTTTTTTAAAAGATTTATTTTTTACCATTTCAGAAAAAGTAGGGTGCGACACACATTGCATCAGAATTGTGATCCAGAATCTCAAATTTAAAGTTTTACAACCATTTCTGGTTGCAGAGAGGACCTTGAAACATGGACCAAGCGGTATTCATGGCGTTCTCCAGGATACTGCAAATGTCAGTGCTTTTTACACTGAAACTACAATTTTGATACAGATAGGTGCTTCAGATTTTTTTTTTCCCCTCTCTGTTTTTACACTCTACTTTTTCTATATATGTCTATATCCAATTTGGCTGAACAGTTTATAGGACATACTGTATCATCCCTGGAATCACAGCTGGAACCTCATTTGCAGATGGAGAACAGCAGGGTGTGAGTCACCAAGATGTCTGCTTTCTCTTCTTTATCCGCCTTGAATAAGCAACAGGAGAATTAAATTGGAGAACCTAAGCATCATTGTAGATGAGGCCTGTGACAGTGACTTGCCTGAAGGATGCAATGAAAGGAAACATTGCTGAAAATCAGTAAAATTAATTCATTACAGTGTTTAAGACAGTATCAGATCTGAGCGATAATTGTGTGTTTGTTTGGCCAAAGGCAGAGGGTAGCGAATGGACATACAATAAATTGACATTGCTGCAGAGTTCCGGATTCAGCACAACAAACACAATACGCTGGGCTTATTATCTGTTCCCCTACATGATAGGGAAGGGAGCATTTTATAGAAACGAGTGTGCTCTTCGTGTGAAGGTTATATCAATATGAAAAGTTTTAGATGTTTGTTCTTATCACAGCCTTACGGATGTGTTGATATAGTAAAAACTGATATATGAATAAACCCTAGGTTTTCCTCAGGAGACACTGGAAAAGTACACGCAATGTTCTGAAATTCAAAAAATACTTGCGGGGGGGGAGGGGGAAGAAAAGAAAAGAGAGAAATCTTAGGCTTATTCAGCTAGCTGCTACTGTAAGTAGAGGAATTTTTGTGGAGAGTATATATTTTGTATTGATAGAGCTTGTCTGAAAAAAGTTAAAAATCCATTAATATTTTAAATATACTGTCATAATTAATTGAATTATTAACAGCGGATTTAAAACCTGACAATGCTGGTAAAGTGGGTAGCATTTGGTGCTGGTAATTCATTAAAAATTTTTGTGTGCACAATATTTACAGTAAGTCTATACAATTAAAAAAACCCCGAAACACTTTTAAGCTGTAATAGTGAATCTTTGCCTAGGTAAATTGGTCTTGCCTTTTTTTCCTTTTTTTTTCATATGCAGGTGGATATGGAAGCCTTCCTTACACTTACTGATGGTGATCTGAAAGAGCTGGGTATTAAAACCGATGGATCAAGGCAGCAAATTTTGGCAGCTATTTCTGAACTGAATGCAGGAAAGGTACATTTTGAAGTACTGTACTTAGTAAATTAATTCAAGGTTTGCTTATATTGTTAATTCAACATACATTTCAAAATTCAGTTGCAGATGTTAGTTAGAAAAGCCAGATGAATGTCTTCCAAACAAAATATTTAATGTATTTGATTAGTGAAAAATATCTTCCGTTGTGGTACTCCCTGTTCTCTTTCATTAACTCTTTCCTAGTTCAGTGACTGTACAGTTCTTTTACAGAGTATTGGAAGTTATATCAGAAGCTACTGGTAACATAAACATTGGCAATATTGCAGTTACTGGATATTGATTTCACTGATGCTAAAAAGAATCCTCTGGCCACTATAGTCCAGCTAGAGAATATAATGTAAAAGGAAATGTCCCCTTTGTTTTGCCTAACAGTTTTTGATTTCTCTGTGATTCGGTAAATAGCACTTGTCTCATTCCTTACACTTCTGTTGCCTTTTAATTTTGTATTGACAATGAGCAGATTTGCTAAGAATGGCATACAGTAAGCAATGTTCTTGTCGGAGGGATTATGGACTGGAGCATGTCTTTAATTAGGCCTGCTGACACTTCTCAGCTGCTTTTTCAGTTTTGAGGTCCATTCTCTCTCCAATACTGGAAGCTCGGATAAACAAAACATAAAGATAATTTCCCCAAGTTAAGATCAACCAGCAGCAAGTGATGAGGCTAAAAATTAGGGGAGGTGGATGATGCTCCATGCTATAAAGCTATGAAGAAAATAATGAAAATTTTTTATTGCTGTCTGGTAGTTTCAGGAAAAGATTACTATCAGGTTTTCTACATATCCAGGAGGTAAGGATTTGTTATTATTTATTTTTTAAACAGAAATTTAAGAATACCTTGTTTTAATTTATTGTGCTTTTACAGGGACGAGAGAGACAGATTTTACAAGAAACTATACACAACTTCCACTCTTCCTTTGAAAGTAGTGTTAGTAACACACGACCTCCAGGTCATTCCCAGTGTAAGTAGCACCTGAAATTAATTGAAAAATGTATGGATACTTTTAATTAATAGTGGCTAGAAGACAGAATGTGACAAACAAGCCAGTTAACTGCTTTCTGGGTTAATGATTGATGTGTGTCTGTGTCTTTTGCTGAGACTGTAGAGAAGATTTCAAGGTAAAAACGTAGAGTTATCTGTAAGATTTTTACACACACTTCAGTACTGTCTGAAGTAAGCATAAGATTTTTGTTACGCATTACTAAACACATAAAATGGATGTAAGTATAGCAAACTATAGTATACAGCATACTGTATACAGTGTGTGTATATATAGCAGCAGTGGGAAGTGCGTTTCTGTATGATACATAATTTACTTTTGCATACTTTTTATAGGAGACAATTTTCTTTAGTGTGATCAAGTAGATTAAATATATTCAAGGTTTACAATTTAGTATACTGGCGTAGACAGCTATGTTAATTATGTATTTATGTATGTATGCATTTAGTTATTTTGTAATATTTTTATATGATTGTCTATAGTCGGTTCCTTTAGAATACATCTATTCCAACCACCAGCATTAACTGCTAGCCATTGCTGGAGAAACTGCCTTTTAAAATGTACTGTCTATAATCAAAATGTACAGAAAGGTGTTGCTGACGTGTAACAAATGAATACATTTACTACAGTCACCCCTAGATATAAAAGTTGCAAATCTCTGTCCTGCCAGCCACCTGAACCAAAGACAGATATGCATCTGTTACTCAGGGTTAAGGAATGGGGCAAAACCTAGTCATATGTCTATTTCTGGATCCATGTTTTAGGAGGAACATGAAAGCTATTGAATGGCCTCGAGAAATTCACCATGTTAAAGTGCCTCTTACTCTCCTTCAGTTGCTTATTCTGCTGCTTACATAAACTCACAAAATCATTTCATTTGTTTAGTGGCTATGTTAAATAATATTTCAGGTTTTGTATGCTTTAGGAGGCCTTAATAATGAGCAAGTCCTAGTTCCAATCTCAGTCAGCTGAATATCACTAGACATGTGAAAGCAGGTGCTAACTGTAGTCCTACTGCTGTGTTGGGGAAAACTGGGCATTGCTGGGGTAGTTAGTCAATGTGGGCTACTTTCTGTAGAGTCTGCTTGGCTGAAAGCCACTATCAGGTGTCGCGGTATGCATTGTGCAGCTTACTTGCCATTCTCAGAGTAGTCAGCATGTATGGGAACTTCTGGATGTCTCTTGATAACATCCCAGACTTGAAGAGCCTCTTCTGTAGGTACTAGGTGAGCAGAAGCTGCTATTTGGGATTTGATAACATGGTGCAATGAACTGGAATTACGCATACAGATGTAACGAGTCTCCAAGCAACTTGCTGAGCCTAACCACTGAGCTTAAAAGTGTCTTGAAGACAGCAAAAGGATGGTAATGGTGGCATAGAGTTGGGGAGAACGTCCTTTTGTAAGAATGGAGGCAACAGTTGCTCCTGCTGACCAGCTGACGAGATGCTGCAAGGAGGCTGCCGTCAGAGATCTAGCTTTTGGGTTTTTGTATGTGAGAGCTCCATGAAATAGATTTGGCTGTGAAACAGCAACAGAAGCACTAGCAGAGAAGGAAGAGGAAGAGAACATGTAGATAAAAGAAGTTTCTGCACCAGGTAAGCTTTTTATTGTAAAAAGTAGCAGTGGGACCCTTATGCAGTCTCTGGAACTTGAAGTAATTTCCAGGAATGTCTAATATTTTAGAGCATAAGAGCAGCTGTACAGAGTCAGATCCAAGATCCATACAGTTGTGTTCAGCTTTTTCATCCGGTCTCATTTGACATTGGTGTGAAGAGCTGCTTGCTTTCGTTTGCTGTGAACTTGCCATGTCCTGACTTCTTTTGCTTCATCCTACTGGATCAGAAGATACAGTGGACAATTGTTTCCTCTTCACTGCCTCCATGCCACTGATGATTTTACAGATATCTGTGATACTCTTCCTCAAGCATGTTTTTTCCAAATGGAAGACTTACCGGCTGCTTAAACATTCCCTATACCATAGTTTTTCTGACCTCTTTTCCTTTTCTACTATATCCCTTCAGACTTGGAGATACCAGCCTAGCATGCAATATTCAAGATGTAGGCATACCGTGGATTTACACGTGACAGAGTGATGTTTGTTTTTTAGTTGTGTTCTCTCTTTTCAGTTCTCTTGCCCTTTCCTAGTTATTTCTAGTACTCTGCTTTTTTGACTATAACTGAAGACTGAATTGGTATTAATTAGAACTACCTCTTATAACCCAGCTCATCTACTGAGTTTGAGCTCAGAGCCTATCATTTTATATAACCACTCATACATCGTTTTTTCCGTATGCCTTACTTCATATTTATCTTCATCAAATTTTGTCTGCCATCTTATTGTTTGGGCACTGATGTCTCATGAAGTCCTTTTGCCAGTCTTCTGTTTGCCTTTTTATTTATATGGATAACTTAGGAAAGTTTGTCACTTCACTCTGTATGCCCTTTCGAAATCATATATTGAATATCCTGAGTCCTCATGCAGATCCCTATGAAATGCTAGTGGTGAATCTCTCTCTACTATGGAAAAAGTCACTGTTTACTCCCACCTTCTGTCCTCTGCCTTCCTAACCGATTATTTATCCACACAAGAAATTTTCTTTTTACCCTGTGGGTTCTTCATTGTCTTAAGAGCCAGCCTTGGACCTTGTGAAATGCCTTGTAAAAATCCAGGCATCAAGTGGACCTCTTTTGTCTCCAAGACTGTTGGCGCCTTCAAGGAATTCCAGTAGGTTGGTGAGGCAAGACTTTTCAAATCCCTTTTTGATTGTTTTGCACTAAATTTCAGATTCTTTGTTATAGCTTATGCTAATCTGCCTGGTACTACCGACCATCTCGCTGTTCTGTGTTTCCCTGGATCTCCTCTTGAACCATTAAAAAAAATTAGCATCATTTTTATCACTTCTCAGTTATGTGGCAATTTAAAGAAGAACCTGTGCTCTGTACTCAGCAGCTCGGCTGCTTAATCCTTGTGTTCCTCTAAAACATCTGGCTTAACAGTTTGTTATTGTTTGCTTTGTGTATTTGTTTCATAACCTTTTTTACCAATACTTCAGATTAAGATACCTTGGACTCCCACATAAAGAAGGCTTCTGAAATGGGAACCTTCCCAAGCTTTTCCATGGTGAATACATTTAGTTTTTCTGATGTGAACTTACTTCTCGAGCTCATTACAGTCTAATCATTGATTGGCATCATGGCATCTGTAACTGGCTGCCTCCTGTGATGTGTTTGAAAAGTAATATGTGAATTTTTTATGCTTTTTGCATGGTTCACAACCACTGGTTTCTCTACAGCTCTTCTAGGAGCCTATCTGGACACCATTAGCAGGAAAGCCACTTCATGGTTTGCCCTTTTAGAAAGCTAGATGTAGCTCACAGGATAATAAAAACATCCTGCTCTTCCAGCTGTGTCACTGTCACTGTTTTCACACCTATCACTGTGATTTCCTCAATATTTTGAGTCATTTTAAAAGCTCAATACCTAAAACGGAGTGGCTGCCAGCGTAGCTCTGCTTTTATGAAGTTTCCAGCCTATAGGGATGTAAAGAAGATAATGAAATACAATCCGAATGTATCCATAAGACTCAGAAATGAAAAAGCAGGGGAAAAGAAACTAAATCCTCACTTACTGGAAATGTATCTTATAATTGTGGGAGGTCTGTAGGCTGACTGCCATCACCAAGCTTGCGAATGTCTACAGCTTCTACACTCTTCCCCTTCCATAGCTCCAATGCCCACTTAGCTTCGGTTCCCCCCAAAATGCCCCAATCCACACTGCCCAGGCTCAGCCCCTCCCCTGCTGCCACTGGGTCAGGAGCTGTTGCTGCTCATGAAACCTGGTATGAGATGGCAGGCAACAGAAATAGAAAAGCATCTAGATGAGTGTTTCTAGAATGGAAAAGAGAACTGCAGTGATTATCTATGTTTACACTTCTAAGGAATGCAGTAGAAGGAAAACAATGAGAGGCAGAAAAAGTAAAAGCAAGACCATCAGAAGTAGAGGATTGAAATTGGTATAACCAATTTCACACAACAGGCTTGTTTAGGGAAGATACTAGAGTTTCTTCTCGATGTTTTTTTGGCAGTTCAAAATCAATTGCTGGCTTGTATCCTCAGCTAGCTTCTGGTTGAGCACCTCCTGCTGAGGTCATTGCTTCTGAACTAGCTGTGATACTACAAGAGCTCGTAGAAAAGTTGTTGAGTGTTTGCTGGGTTTCGGCAGATGAGCTATTTCAATTATAATAAAGGTCACAGTTGGGAGAAAGATTCCTTTGTACGTCAAGTTGCTGTGTCATCCCTGGGGCTGGAAGCGAGACGATTCTGCTTTGCGGAAGACAACAGGCTTTGACATACATTTGTTTTCTGTCAGAAGGATACTGAGACCGCTTCCTCCCCACCCCACGCCAGCGATACTAGGTTAGGCTGTGGGAGCTCCATATTCCAGTCCTTGCCTGAACTGCATAAGGCAGATGACTGCCCTACCTGCAGTAAAAATAATTCAGTGGGTACTGGACACGTAAGCCATTAGGTTCGAGGGCACCATAGATCTTGTCCCTATTCTGAACAGGCAAACAGTACATGCATGGAGAGTGTTGCCTCCATCTCTTTTTTTAACGGAAATGAATTGGTGACCTTCAGAAAATTCTGCCAAAATGAATTCATTGCAAGAGTGAATGTTACGGATTTTTTTGACGCTTTGGTAGTTTTCAAGGGAAAAAAAAATACGGCTTGGAAAATTGCCAATGCATGCTAATCACCCTGTCCTTGATAAGAGAAACTACTAGGAAGATACTGCTTCTTTATAACTCAGTGAACTGTGTCAAACAAACACAGAGTTAGCTTGCTGCTTCACCATTTAAATTTAGAGCAGATGACCAGCGCGTGGAGGCATGAGGCACAGCGACTGCTCTGAGGAACAAAACATGCCTCCTTTGTCTGGACTCCCAACTTCAATGAAACAGCAAGTGGCAGCGTGAAGTCCAGATTTCTGAGGAAACTGGATTTAAGAAATTATATCACCCTGGGAAATGTTTATGTTTGTAGTTTGAGGTGACCTTTTTGCTTACATGATTCTAGTAAAAGAGAAAATCAGACTTTTTGAACGCCTAATTGCCAGGACTAATTGTTTAGGGTTTTTTTTTTTTTTTTTCTCGTTTCTTTTGTTTGTATTAATATTTCAGGTTGGAAAAATATCCAAAAACAAAAAGAAAAAACTGAAGAAAAAACAGAAGAGACAAGCTGAGCTGTTAGAAAAACGCCTGCAGGAAATAGAAGAACTAGAGCGAGAAGCCGAAAGGAAAAAAATAGAAGAAAATGTAACTTCAGCTGTACCATCAAATGAACAAGAAGATGAGTACCACCCAGAGGTGAAACTAAAAACAGCTGATATAGAAGAGGTAGTAGATGAAGAACCTGGAAATGATGATGGTTAGTATTACTTGCTTTTATTGACCCTGAATTTACAGTTTCAGAGGGGAAAGTAATTGCAGCATTGCATCTGGTGCAATGAACAAAATCTCCAAACTCTCCTAGATCGTTAAGTTTCATTTTCTCCTGTAGGTCAAGTCATAGCTACAAAGTCTAAAAAGGAAAAGGCAAACCTACTGTAGAAGTGAAGAAAAACATAATGATGAACTTTTTTTTTTTGTTTTTTTTTTTTTTTTTTGGGGGGGGGGGGGGGGGGAGTGTCAAGATTCATGCAGTCATCAAGTGGCTAATTAAAGGGTTGAACAGATCTGGCAACGGTCTGCAGGTTAGTTGAAAGAAATGACACCAAAGGAGAGAGAGCTGCATCTCAACACAGACTTGCCAAATCAGAAACGAAAAGCTGAAAAAAGTTCATGTGGATTCTATGAAACTCTATGGGAAAAAAAAGGAGCAAACCAACTGAAATGATTTGTTCCAGAAGAGTAGAAATAAAATCCCATATGCTAGTTATAATACATATGTAAGGAAGTGTTACATTTTAGATCTGTGATAAAAAATGGAAACAGTTATGGAGTTCCCTTGCCCAAGTCTGGGGCTTGTAACAGAATTTGCCATTTCTACAAAGATCACATGAAAAAAGCAAGAGAGCATCCAAGGTTTATACTCTGAAGGACACAATCTTCTTTTTCTCCTAGGGCATTTCTTAACCTCGTCATGAAAATTAACAAAGATTTGTTGGAGGTAAAGCTAACTGCCAGTAGCTTAGTTTACCTTCTAATATCAAGTTTATTGAAATGCTCGAAAGAAAAAGATGAGCCTCGTCACTTGGTATAGGCATCCAGCTGCTCTCCCCCACCTAAACATAACACTTCTCTTATAACAGGTGGGAAGAGAACACCCCAACATCTGGCAGGGGCACTGAACAAAGGGAGGATTTAGATATCAAAAGAATAAACTGAATATTCTCCAGATACAAGTTAAATGAAGAGTAACTACGCCTAAGATGAAAAAAGAATATGATACTATATGATGCATATAATGAATATGATAATATTCATTCTATAATTCTTTGCGGAAATTCTGGTCTTCCGGTTTCTCTTTACATATGATAGTATGATGCATATTGAGACGTCTGTACACATACGTATCTGCAGATACATACATAGGTATTTTAAAAGATGTGACACAATAAAGTGGAAGAGAGTGGGGAGTTGTTTGTACATTTACTTTCTACTTTTGGATTCAGAGTCAAAAATATCAAATGGAAGTTATCCAGAGGGAGGGAGTTACAGAGATTGCAGAGTGAGAAGTAAAAATGGGAGCAAAACCAATATAGACTTGCAAGTAAAAATCATACAGGATTCAGGTGGTCACTTGCTGGAAAGGTACACATTGAGAAAACAGAGATACTGGAAAGGTTTGTGGCAGTAGATGACCTTTTCACACGTGACTTTGACTTTTCATACCTTCTTCGCACAGGAAGGGGCTTAAGATGAGTAAAATGAATTACAGGGTCAAATTGTTGGAGTCTGGTATAACAATGATACTGGGAAATGTGGGCCTGTTTCTGGTAGTTGTGGAATTAGTCTGTCTTCTTTAAAGCTGTGAGTCTTGCTGGTGGCAGTTTTTCAGATTTTTTTTTTTCTTTTACAGCACCTGGCTGCTCTATAAAACCACAAGAAGCTGTTTCTCCTAAAAGGTAGCTACTGGAAAAAAAGATTTTTTTCTTATGGTGAAGTTTTGCATCTAGCTGAGTAAATCCAAGTGTACAAATGAAAATTTGAAAAGTTAGTCCTGACTACACCTGTATAGGACTTTCTGCAGTAATGTACCTAAAATTTGAATCCAACGCAGAATCAAAGAAAATAATAAAGAGATTGCTTTTATAGTTCAGCCTAAGTGTTGAATTGTTCAAGACGTCAGTGGTCTGGATTTGAGAAGAACGAAGTCAGAAGAGCAGGAAGAATGAATGACCATATAAGAAGATCGATGTTTTCATTCTACTCTTGCCCATAGATGAAGAACCCATAGGAGGCCTACAAGGACACAGTCAGGAACAACAAAAGCATGGAAGAAGGCATGAAAACCACCACGAATTATGAGAGCTTCTACATGGAGAAATATATAAACCGAATATGCCTCTATTGACTGGATACAGATAAAGGAGTCCAAATGGAAAATGTAATGGTTTCATGAGAAGGAATATAAAGGAGAAGGAATGCTGCGTTCTTCATTAACCAACATACACTTTATCTATTCAATATTAAGAGGTTAGAACAGCAGTGAAAGTAAATATGAAATACCTATTTGTAAAAATAGCACTTTATTTAAGGAAATGCATAATCTGTCACCAATATTTAAACAGAAATAGTGTTAAAATATTTTATATTGCTGATCGGTTGTTTTGAGAATAAAACCATTTAACTGATATTGCCTGGGTTTTTTTGAACAGTAACACTAGCAGGTCCTTAAAATATATTTTTATAACCTGATTTTTGTAATAATTTTGAAAGGACTAGTTACAGTAATTATGAGTGGAAGTAATTTTCTGCTTAGTAAATACAAATTTTTGTGGAGCAATTAAAATACAAGTCATCAGAAGCCTCTGACACTACATCTACCTTTCTGAAGACTCACAAATATGTAACTTTACCACTGGCTGAATTCAGCGTGAGTCCAGGGGTACTAATGCAGGTAAAGTCAAGAAGATCTTGGATCTCCAATGCTGAGGAGTGATCTCAAGTAATTACTTCTGTACAGAACTACAGATTTTACATTTCTCCACCCTCCTCACTGTACTGGTTTTAGTTGAGTTTAGCAAAAATAGGGATAGAATTGGGTGTAGTGATAGACAGAGATAACAGCACCAGTGAAAGCTGTCCCTCAGGTGCCTCTGGGTGTGTCAGCTGGTTCTGTGACAGCTCCGTTGGTTTGGCCATCTGAGGTACAGCTCCGAGCTGCTGACAGCAAACAGCAGAGCAGCTGAGCTGCACCAGGTTATGCAGCTGTGCCCTATCAGAGCTGACCTTGAACACAGGTAGCTAAATCCCTAGGAGGAAGAGGAGAAGAGGTTACAGAGGGGTATTGCAGAAAAAAAGATGGTTATGAGCTGATCAGGACAATCAGAGCCTGTTAGTACCTGAGGTCCTTGGCGGTCACGCTGTTAACATTTCAGGTGTTAATATGTGCAAAATAGTTTTTGTTCCATTTTTCTTTTTCAGTTCACATATGTCAACAAACTTATAACACTATCAACATTTAGTGTGGTATTTTATGTTTCCAACATGTCTTATGCCCAAGAAAATCACTCCTTATGCAGAATTCTGCTTCAGGATGATTTCAGCTTTAGGTTAGAAATACGTAATTTCTGCTTTCACAGTTTTCAAGAGCTGCTACTAAAGATGACATGGCAGGGCAGATCTACAGAAATGTTGGGTGCAAACCATATAGTATTAAACTAATGGCCCTGTCCTTTCCTGAAGAAATACGTGGACAGTTTTGGTTAAAACACTTCAAAATGCAGCAGAGAAATAATTGCAGCTTCTTACTAAGACTAGGAAACAGTTGCTGCTTCTGAGCCAAAAACGTGCAGTGGCACCTTGGAGCCCCTGTCAGTTTAACTGGGAGCGAGTGATCTGTAATGAGCCGGAACATCTTGCCTACTTCTAGTGCCTATGGGCCCTATGGCAGCACAATTTCCCTGTACAGTTTTGTGCTTTTAATGCAACGGGCGGCAATCCAAACATCCCATACGCTCTGCAGAGAGTCACCTCAAGCCCGCCAATGGGGAAACCTCAAGGTGAGGAGGCTTCAGTCGTTCCTGTTAAGACCTTGCGGGCCTTATTTGGAAGGAGAAGTACTCACTTGCAGTAAATTGAGGGGGTGGCTGTTCTTTTTGGGTTTTTAGGTCCTTTTCAATAAGACAATGAACAACAGTTCAGTGTGAAGAACACTTTGCAAGGCTGCGAGATGCATTATTTCTACAATCTAACAGGGTTCAGATGCATATGTACCACTGCCCAGAAGACTGTAGGAACCTCAAGGCTCTAAGGCAAGGTAGGGGCATGCTTCGTTCCTCTGGCTGAATCTGTCTCACTGTGCAGAAGATAATTCACGATTCACGGAGTGTGGCCCCGTAAGACGTTGGTCTAGGTTGGGGAAGAGTTAGGCTTTAGTTCCTCTAGTTGATATATTCATTTACCAATTCCTAAGCTACATAGTGACTGAGGATAAACAGTGCTATAAATTCGGGAATGTTAGCCAAAGCGCATCAAAGAACGAGCAGCAAAGCGATTTAAATGGAACATAACACTGACAAAGGAGACCGACCGGCGCACAAGTGTAGGCTCTTCGTGTTTACGCAACAGGCAGAAAGGGTTCCTCAGACCGTCCCATCAACAAGTCCCACTATTTAAAGAGTTAGCTTTATTAATGCAGGAACAAAAAAAAATGGGTTTAGAGTTTGGGAACCTTTCATATCTTCTGCTGCACTTATTTCTTAAAGGTGGTCTGTTCCTTCTGCCTGAAGGAACCTTTAGCTGCCATCATAATTGGAGAAAGAAAGCAGGTTGCTGACTATGGCTGCTTTTTGTGGCTCTGAGAGGAGGTACGTTTGAGACCGGCACCGACATTTACGTGTCTATGTGTCAGGGCTGACATGGGTAGCTGTATAAGCTCCACTGTAGGCAGCGGAGGTCTGGTCAGTACAGTCACTGGGGCCTCAAAAGCTGGTGTCTGACCAGCCTAGGCCAGAAGCTTGATTCAATTGTCCAGACATCCCCTGGCACTTGCTTGCCCTAAGGCATCCAAAGCGCCCATAAGGGGTGCCAGACATGACGCTAAGTGAAGGTTGTGATCAGTCTGTTTGTTGCAAACAGTCACTTGGACAAGGAGACCATTCAGAGATGGAGACCGTCATTTTATTGACCTGTCCTGATTTGTCACAGACATTCAAAGGTGAAAAGCTGTTTCCCATTTGCTGTTCATTTTCTGTGTCCTCCTTTTTAGCTCAAATGAAAATCTGTGTTAGCAAAGTTTGCTTACCTCATACTGAAAAGTGATACCTTCTGGGTTTTGCCGAAGAAGCAAACACTACAAGAAACAGTTCTTGTTTTGATTCAGTTTAGAATTATGGACTTGACTAATCTGTAGTTGTTAACCCTAAAATGTCTTATTTTGCTGAGGAGTACTGTTATTTTACAAGAAGCTTTTATAAGGTTCTTTGAATTTCTTTTTTTTTTCCCCCTGCACTTTGAGCATTAATCAAGATCAGATTTTAAATAAAGATACTTCGTTATCTGGAAATGATTCAAGCAGTCATCTGTAGTATTTCTCGTGCTTCAGCAAATGACTCAGAAGCCAGGAAGCTTCTCAAGGGAACGACTTCGGTTTCCAGAGTGAAGGGGAACATAAAAGTTCATGCGAACAGATTTCTTTAATACCAAGATCACCTTAGTTTAGAATTGCTTGGCTGGTCTGACTCTGACACTAATAGCCTCAAACTTGCCAATTCTAGATTTTATTTCAAAGCACTCTTGGCAGTACAAGGGTACATTTAGTGGGAACAGGCTTTGTCCATTAAACCTGAAACTTCTTATGTTGTATTTAAAGCTCATTTGGAATACTTAATGTCCAGTCTCTCAGAAGTTTGTATTATTGAAATAAACTGTTAATGCAATGTCCTCCTTAAAGTGTCACACCAAAGAACTGTTTCAAAGCAATTTTTGCCCCTTGTCATTCACAGCATTCTAGTGTGCATTAAAACTTAATGGCATTAACACAGTCATAAAAACAAAAGCGAATAGTTTTTTGAAGTATGATTGCCATATTCCCAACATTGCATCTATTGCATTTTAATTGGCTTCTTATTCCTCTCAGTTCTCATCAGCAGGTATGTACAACACTCTCAAAATAGGTCTGTCGGGTCTGAAGAGGAGTGCCGTATGATGGCTGTTAGCAGAGCGGCTAGTGCTCTACTGGAGCAGGGTTCTTGAAGGTGATAAAATGGGTAAATGTGAATGCAGAAAAACAGGCCCATTCAAGACACCTTCTTATAAATGGTTTAAAAATGTTCTGTGTTCACACATATACTTGATATGTGGCTGTGTGTTCTTGTTTTCAGTAAGCCTAAGCTATTTGTAACACCACAGAATGGGTGGCCTGCAATTAGCTGGAACAGAGATTTCTGTTTTGCTGAGTTGCGGAACAAAATCACTTTGCACAGAAAGCAGCCAGCAAAGTGCAATGGATTTGATCACCGTGGGCCTGATTTCAATTGTTCTCAACAGGACTCCTTCATATATGTTTTTTCCAAGTCACTCTCTGCTGCCAGTTTGTCCCAAGAAGGGGAAGATGGAATAAAAGGAAAACAAACTGAAAAAAGTGAGGGATAGAAGCACAGATGGTATTTTTACTAGGTTGGGATTACTGGTTTTCTTTCCAGGATCTGCCTCTCCTTTAGGCTGTTTCTTGAATAGTCAGAATTAATATTGAATGCCCTGGGACTCACTTTCTTCAGCAGTTCAGGACTCCAAAGCACTTACTTTTTGTCACAGACTTGATTCAAAATGCATTGCTCACATTCCTTTACTCAGACACAGAGCAAACAGAAAGCATCATTCTCTGTGCTGGTAATTAAATGGTGTATGTAGAGGTCTGCCTTTCCAGCCATCTGGGCCACAAAATACCAAATACAGCTCCAATTTATAGATGCTCCTAATACATTGTATTGTTTGTCTCCTATCATGCATTTTAATTGCTTTTTTGGTCTATATGTCAAGCACACACACAAACTGTAGTCCTTAACAATGCCACAGATTCGTTTCACAGAATCACAGAATGGCTGAGGCTGGAAGGGACCTTTGGAGGTCATCTTGTCCAACGCCCCCCCTGCTCAAGCAGGCCACCTAGAGCTGGTTGTCCGGGACCATGTCCATTGCTCTCCCCTCATCCACTGAGACAGTCATCATAGAAAGCTATCAGGTTGGTCAGACATGATTTCCTCTTTGTAAATCCATGCTCCATCTTAAAATATTTGGAAATGATTTCCAGGATTATTTTCTCTGTCACATTCCCCACAATCAAGGTGAGGCTGATTGGTTCTAGTTCTGTTGTGGTTTAACCTCAGTCAGCAACCAAGTACCACACAGCCGCTCGCTCACTCCTCCCCCCCTGCCCCCAGTGGGATGGGGGAGAGAATTGGAAGAGCACAAGTGAGAAAAACTCGTGGGTTGAGAGAAAAACAGTTTAATAATTGAAATAAAATAATAACAACAATATAGTAGTAGTAGTAATAATAATAATAATAATAATAATAATAATAATAATAATAATAATAATAATAATATAGGAAGGAAATTAACTCTATCCCTGCCGAAACCAGGACAAGTTCCCTGGATCCTCTTTCTTGCCCTTCTTGAAGATCGGGATGACATATGCTTTCTTCCAGTCCTCAGACACCTTGCCCAATCACCATGACCTTTCAAAGATAATTGAGAGTGACCTTGCAATGACACCAGACAGCTCCCTCAGTACTTGTGGGTGCATCCCATCAGGTCCCATGGACTCATGTATATCATACACCATCTCTTGGAATGCCATGTAAGGATATTGTCATCTACATGTCCCCCTCAGACAATACCACGGGTGTTCTGCATACACCTCTGCTAGTCCATTGATGGTTTATAGACATCCTCTTACAGTGAACTTCATAGTAGTCTGTCAGCTGTATTCCAAGCATCCCATCATTTCAGTTGCACAGTGATAGTATTCATGGTTCCCATTCTTTGGGCATGCTGTGTTGCTTCTTAGCCTACACAGTGATCCATCAACCTTGGGGTCCTCCTTCCACTTCCTTGGACAAAGTGAGTGAACAAGTTCCAGCTAAAATTTGCGAACACTTTTATATGTTATCAGCATTCAAGCAAGCCCAGCATCATCATGAAGTGGGTGAGAGTCTATTTTAAAATGCTGAGACTTTGGTGGGCTCTGAATATTCTGAGGAAAAAACCTAATACATACTGAAGACTGCAATACCCTGTATTTCCTAGACCGACCTAACATCACTCTTGGCACTCACCACATTGATGAGTACAATAAAACCAATTCATTCAAATAAATGCAGAGTTAGGAAACAAGCTATTAGATTTAGAAACAGATAGCAAGTCCTGCAATACCAGAATGCCTCTTACTAGTGTAGCCACAGGTGTTTTCCTGTGTTTATCTAGACAACGGACTGTGAAGTCATGCAGACTAGTAGTATGATTCAGTCAGCCAGCCCGCAGACCTGGGTCCAGCTCTCAGGGAAGCCAATCGCTCCGGGTGCTGTTTTCCACACAGTAATAATTACTTGCAGCCAAGCTCTTCCTTACTTCCTCCACCTGAGGAGAGATGCACCTTCTGAAGTATCCTGAAATGTTAACCTTGATAATCAGACAAAGGTACTGACTTATAATGTTAATATTGTCAATTTGTTGCTCAGTTTAGAGGACAATGGTGTTCTCAGATTAGGCAGTGCCCTGTGACGGCTCCTAAATGCACTGGATTTTGTGATAGCACTGCTTAAATGTAATAATGGTTTTCTACTTGTGGCAAATTTGCTTGCTGAGAAGTTCTAACAAAAAAGAAATGTCCCCTTGTACCTTCTAGTAAGTAATGAACTGAAGAGCCAAATACTGGCCTGATTTGTACGGGTGTAACTCCACCAAACCTAAGCCACTCTGGATTTAAGTGCGCAGAACTGCAACAGAATCTGGGCTGAGATAATCTAGAAATGGCTAGGAAGGAAATTAACTCTATCCCTGCCGAAACCAGGACAAGTTCCCTGGATCCTCTTTCTTGCCCTTCTTGAAGATCGGGATGACATATGCTTTCTTCCAGTCCTCAGACACCTTGCCCAATCACCATGACCTTTCAAAGATAATTGAGAGTGACCTTGCAATGACACCAGACAGCTCCCTCAGTACTTGTGGGTGCATCCCATCAGGTCCCATGGACTCATGTATATCATACACCATCTCTTGGAATGCCATGTAAGGATATTGTCATCTACATGTCCCCCTCAGACAATACCACGGGTGTTCTGCATACACCTCTGCTAGTCCATTGATGGTTTATAGACATCCTCTTACAGTGAACTTCATAGTAGTCTGTCAGCTGTATTCCAAGCATCCCATCATTTCAGTTGCACAGTGATAGTATTCATGGTTCCCATTCTTTGGGCATGCTGTGTTGCTTCTTAGCCTACACAGTGATCCATCAACCTTGGGGTCCTCCTTCCACTTCCTTGGACAAAGTGAGTGAACAAGTTCCAGCTAAAATTTGCGAACACTTTTATATGTTATCAGCATTCAAGCAAGCCCAGCATCATCATGAAGTGGGTGAGAGTCTATTTTAAAATGCTGAGACTTTGGTGGGCTCTGAATATTCTGAGGAAAAAACCTAATACATACTGAAGACTGCAATACCCTGTATTTCCTAGACCGACCTAACATCACTCTTGGCACTCACCACATTGATGAGTACAATAAAACCAATTCATTCAAATAAATGCAGAGTTAGGAAACAAGCTATTAGATTTAGAAACAGATAGCAAGTCCTGCAATACCAGAATGCCTCTTACTAGTGTAGCCACAGGTGTTTTCCTGTGTTTACCTAGACAACGGACTGTGAAGTCATGCAGACTAGTAGTATGATTCAGTCAGCCAGCCCGCAGACCTGGGTCCAGCTCTCAGGGAAGCCAATCGCTCCGGGTGCTGTTTTCCACACAGTAATAATTACTTGCAGCCAAGCTCTTCCTTACTTCCTCCACCTGAGGAGAGATGCACCTTCTGAAGTATCCTGAAATGTTAACCTTGATAATCAGACAAAGGTACTGACTTATAATGTTAATATTGTCAATTTGTTGCTCAGTTTAGAGGACAATGGTGTTCTCAGATTAGGCAGTGCCCTGTGACGGCTCCTAAATGCACTGGATTTTGTGATAGCACTGCTTAAATGTAATAACGGTTTTCTACTTGTGGCAAATTTGCTTGCTGAGAAGTTCTAACAAAAAAGAAATGTCCCCTTGTACCTTCTAGTAAGTAAGTAATGAACTGAAGAGCCAAATACTGGCCTGATTTGTATGGGTGTAACTCCACCAAACCTAAGCCACTCTGGATTTAAGTGCGCAGAACTGCAACAGAATCTGGGCTGAGATAATCTAGAAATGGAGCATCCCACCCACCATGTTGGATTGCATCATTTCTGTGTAAGCACGATGTGTACACAAGAAGACTGTAGGTGTGTTCTTAGACAAGTAGCTGAAGAATGTGTCTCTCATGTTGGTTTAGATATCGCTTTAATTTGTTGGAGCTCACCTCCCTGTTGGCGTTCGCTGTGCCATTGTTTAACACCTTGGAAGGCCCTGTCTAACCTGATAAGTAGTAATTTGATAAAACAAGTAGTACAAATGTTAATAACAGACTTGTTTTATATTGCCTTTCTTTTCTGTTGGATCAAAGCAACATAAAGAGCAATCCATAGAGATGGGGGGACAAAGAGGACAAAAGAAAACTAAAAAAACCCACCAGAAAACCCTGACTTGGCTGGATATAGCACCTGATTTAGCCTGTTTATTATGTGAAAATTAGCAATAGCCTTGTCATATGTTAGCCATTATGTACATGTGTATATTTTAAATTAATTTGGGAGAACTGTGCATAAGCACAGCATGACTAACACCTTCTTCCTCTCCTGGAGACAACGTGCAATATAGGAAGGGTCGCACAGCCGTTTCACAAAAGCATTCTTGGCTTTCTGCTGCAACTTGTTGCTTCCTCACAGGCAGGAAAAGCCAAAGAAAAAGCAAATACAGAAGCCAGAGCTGATGATAGGATGGAAATCCACGTTATGCCATTTTCACCTTCTATGTATGGTTCCCCACGTCATGTTGGATTCCTTCTAGTATACTTCCACACAGGCACAGAAAAACCTAGCTTCTCTGTTTCGTGCCTTTAAGAAGACTTCCGGCAAAGACAGACCAGTGGTTTCTTAGATGGAGCAAGGATGATTCAGGAAGGGAAAAAGAGGAGAAAGACACTCTCCTGTGCTTTTTGCATTTTCAAATTAAAAATTGCATGGAAAGTTTTAAGACATGAATGAGAGCTGTATAACTACATTTCTGTTGAAATGTAGTATTTTTTAAAATCAAAACAAAAACACCCACATTTTGAAATTTCCCATAAAAACACCAAATAAGAAATTTTTACTTTCCATTTCCAACAAAAATATTTTTGCCAGCTTTGCTGTTTTCAGTTCATGTACCTGCTTTTTTCAGTCTGTCATCCTAGGTTTTTTAACATTCCCCAATGAGCTCGTGTTCCCTGTAAGTGCTTATTATCAGAGCCAAGTGCATCTTGCAATCTAGATAATTCACTTCACCATTGTGTTGCTTTTTTGTTTGTAAATTAGACATGTATATTTATAATGCAATGAAACCTCAGGCTGAGGTCACTGGATGGAAGAAGTATTTATTTGTCTCACGGGTTTGAATGGAAGAGTATGTTCTTGGCAATAGTTGTCATGTGATGAATTTGGGGATGAGTATGTGACCAGGAGGGAGTACATCCTGAGTTCTGATCCTGCCTTGCCAACAGACACATTGTGTGATGTTGAGTAAATCAATTTTCTGCCAGAATTTCCCTTCAGCAATAGACAGCCAGCAATAGTTCATCCTTAGCTGGTTATGCAGTGACCAACACTGACAACAGAAAGCTCCAGGAAGAATTAATATCGGCATTAGTCGTAAACTGCTCTTTGAGCTGCTCAGTATTTTCTGGATGTTGAAATGAGAAAGTAAAAACACTATAAAAACATTTGCAAGTGCGTTGGTGCCCGGACAGGAACACCACCATCCCCCAGGCTTTGGATCATGCTCCTTCCCAAGATTTGTGATGAAAGCTGGGAGAAGAAAGTGATCGGGAAGACTCAGCATGAGTTTACCAACTGCCTGATCAACCTGCTTGCCTTCTGTGATAATGTCTAGATTTGTGGATGCAAGGACAGCAGCTTGACTTTAGCAAGGCTTTTAACACTGTGTCTCACAATCCAAAGTGAGATAGCATAGTTTGGATGAGTGGACAACTAGAGAGGTAAAAAATTGGTTGGATGATCAAGCTCAGATGGTAGTAGTTAATGGTTCATGCTTTACCTGGCAGCCAGTAGTAAGTGGAGTATCTCAGCAGTCTATCCTGGGACCTGTCCTGTTTAACATCTTTATCAGTGACCTGCATGAAGTGATGCATTGCTTGCTCCTCAGGTTTGCAGGTGACCCCAAACTGTGGGACCAGGCAATATGCTCAAGGGCAGAGCTGTCATCCAGTTGGATCTGCACAGGGTGTAGGAATGGGCCAGCAGAAACCTTCTTACAAAATTCAACAGGGACAAATGCCGAAGTCCTGCACCTGGGAAGGAAGAACCCTGTGCGACAATACAGGCAGAGTGGTAGAGCAGCAGCTCTGTGGAAAAGGACTTGGGGAGGGTCTAGTGGACATAAGACAGCAGCATGGAGTGTCTGCAAAGAAGGCCAACAACATCCTAGGCTGTAGGCGCAGCAGGCTGAGAGGAGTGACAATGCCCTTCTACTCAGCATTTGTTAGACCCCCAACTGCATCCAGTTTTGGGACCCCCAGTGTAGGAAGGACATGGATAAACTGGAGTGAGTTCCGCAAAGGGCATGAAAATGGTTGGGGACTGGAGCTCTTGCCTTGTCAGGAAAGGCTGAGGGAAAGGGGATTATTCAGCGTGGGGAAAAGAGGGCTTTGTGGGATCTTCTGATACCTATGCAGCTAGTGAAGACAGCAGCCTTCTAATACCCACAAGGAGGTGATTGAGAAGGTGGAGCCAGGCTCTTCTCAGTGGTGCAGGGTAGGAGGACAGGAGGCAACTGTCATAGGCTGAAACAAGACTGTGTATCAGTAATGCTTTTTCACCATGAAGACGGCCAAGCAGTGCAGCAGCTTGCCCATAGGGCTGTGCAGTCTCCAGTCTTGCTGGACTTCAAGACTTGAGTGGATGAAGCCCTGGACAGACCGCTCTTACCTCTTAGCTCATACAGCCTTGAGCAGGGGACTGGATTAGAGCACTAGACCTCCCGAGGTCCCTTGACACCCCGAATCTGTAATGAAAGGCTTCCACCAAACAGCATGCCGCCCACTCCCTCCCGCCTTGTGTCAGCTCCACGAAAGGAAAGCTTGACATTTTGTGGAGGAAAAAACCACCACTACTAGCTCCTCACATCCCCCAGCTGCATTTCAGGAAAGGAGAGGGTGCATTAAGCATTTCAGGACTTTTCTGGACGAAAACTGCTA
Organism: Pygoscelis adeliae; assembly: GCF_000699105.1. NCBI lineage: Eukaryota > Metazoa > Chordata > Aves > Sphenisciformes > Spheniscidae > Pygoscelis > Pygoscelis adeliae. Next base: position 1,943,036 of record NW_008824234.1, on the reverse strand, counting down.
CGCGAGAGCCAGCTGATACAGGCAGACCGCGCTTCAGAGATCTAGCTTAACAGTTTCCCCTTTACTTTCGAAAAGTTTGAGTCTCCTCTGATCTCTCGATACCCTTATAATGGGCACCTCAGCCTCCACGACAACGCCTTGAATTATTTGTGATATTGACAATCACAGAAATTAACGTTCCCTCAGCAAAAGCTCCCAGAGCGTGAGCTGCAGCACCGTGCTAATAATGATCAAGGATCAAGTGAGATTACCGGCGGCACCCTCAGCGCCGGGGCCGCCCCGCC